>NC_034410.1:49597979-49707063 GCF_002078875.1 Numida meleagris | reverse complement strand
GTGTGAAAAAAAAAGGCTCCGATAAGGGCAGTACTCTGTCTTTTGTTGTTCCATGTGATCAAAGGTAATAAAATATAAATAATCCTTTCCCTCACAGACTGCAAGACTAAACTCTCCTTACATTGTCCTCTATGGTTAATGAACATCATGTTAATTTTACTGGAATTCTTCTGTTGCCATTTTGACATCAGTCAACTATTTATTTTAATGATACAAAACCAAGTATTATCCCTGATATTATCACTTAGAAGATAGATTATATTTCATGAATTTATGTATATTACAGAACTTCTATACTTTTTGTTTATGGGGGAGGAAAGAGAGACAGAGAACAGAATAGCCAAAGGAATTAGATCCATTCTTCTACATAAAATAAACTTCACAGTCTTTAAAAGCCCACAAAAATTAAATGATGTCAATAAAGATTTGGTAACATTTTAAATTAACTCCAGCAGAAATAGAGTCCACTTAACTATGGTCACAAGGAAAGAGAAAAGAAAAAACTGGCTTTTGTGGTTCATTTCAAGCACAGCCTCAGAAGTAAAACCTGCTGATTGCAAATGATATAAGGCTGAGGTTACACGAACTTAGCATTAACTTTACAAACCAGGAACTTTATGATGAAATGGATCTCTTCATTTGAAGATCTCCAACCGCTATTCACTACTTTGTGGTCTGTAGAGACGTTATCTGATCATTCAGGGATGTACTTCTGGTTTGTAGAAGTGGGGACACTAAAGATCATCAGAGCCCAAGTCTGATCCCTGGGGCCTTTTTACTCTGCTGACACTGAAAATCTACCAGCAATACACTGTCGAGAGCAGCAATCATTAACTCATTCAAAGTCACAGGCACAAGGGGTCTGGGGTTACCAGCTATTAATTAGTGTAATTATTCCCAGGATGACAATTACTAACTGCAGGATCCACTTAACATCTATTCTCAAATCTTGTCTTTCTGCAATGCTAATGATTCTAATGGGTTCATTTACTACCATTTACTGATTACACTCACCATGGTATATTGTTTCAGATGGTCAGGACGGAAAGCCAATACCTAATATTGACCTTTGTAGTATCCTGTGATTATAAAGGCTGCTCCATCCATCATTAGCCACATCATTTTATTGAAAAACATATGTCCTGTTTGTGAGAGATTTGTGATGTTTCTTTTCTTTCAAACATTCTTACAAAATTAATTTCCTGGAGAAATAATGCATTTCAAATTACTTTCTTAAAAAAATGCACTTGTACGTACTAGTATGTTGTAATATTGGTTGCACAATGTGATATTTAAGACTATTTCAGCTAACAATTATATGCACATAGTGTAGCTTCAAACCAGATTCTCTAGCTGGAGAAACAAAACAACGCAACAGCAACAACAAGCGAGAAGAGGTACAAGTCTGCAATCTGTATTTGCTTGGTAGTGACCAAATTCTGCATGATGCTGAGTCACAGTCAAATCCACTGGAGTTCGCATAAACTAGAATGCTTAGAATGCATTTAAATCAGATGGATGCATTTTTTTAAAGGAACAGAGAAAAATAAATTGTATCAATCTAGTTTCACCTGCTTAAGGAATCTAACACAACCCTCCTGTGAAAGACAAGATGTCCACAATAAACATGACTTTGATAGGACAGAGAGGTAATTTATAATTTATTTAATAACTGAAGGAAGCAAATCTTTGATTGAAAGATTTTTCTCTATATTTAGGAAATTGGAGGTCTCTTAAATCAATGACAGGGCTCATTTCACCAAATGCTTTAATAGATCCTCCTAACTCCATAGAATATTCATCTTTTGCCAGATCAAGCTATACAAACTAGGATAAATCAGAAGTTGTCATATATGGAGACTATAGAAAGATTATCTGTAAGAGGTTAGTACAGCAGCTCCTCTTTCCAATACCAATAAAATCTGGATTATTGAAACAGGAGGAAGATTTTCTATTACAAAAGCAGGAGAAGAGTGAAGAGAGTACGGCATCATGCTATTCTGATGTTTCTTTTTCTTCATTCTCCAAAAAGCTGACAGCAAGTGCAATCAAGGATGTCATACACTGAAAATCAGTGTTTAAAAGGAATAGAGAAATAGAAACATACACTGCATTATGTATTCTGGAGAAGCTTTATCTCTTTCCTCTTGCTATGCTGATGAGTCAGAAATTAAAAGAGAAAATAACTTTAAGTCTGTGTTAATATACGGTTTCAGAGAAGTAACACTTGCTCCTTTAGTATATATTTTAAAGGATCTCCTGGACAGCATCCCAGCTATGCAGGAGTAAGTGGAAGCAGTGCTGCTTTTAAATGTGCTGTTAGATTGTATTTGTGAGCATTTGATGTTCTTCTTTAATAACCCCAAGTAAAAGGCTGAATGAATTCAACAACAGTAGCTGAAAAAAGTGCAATGAGTCATATTATAGGAAAATGGAGAAAAGGATACACGACTCTCCACTGAACACAATCCCATATTGTAGGCAATCTGTGATAACACCCTTTTCATTTCAGTTCAGTCCCATAAAATTACCACTAACATTACAACTCATGCAGAACACAGATAAATGTAAAAATGTCACAGAATTCTTCCAGATGGGACTTTTAGTTCCACTAGATCACCATCTACTTTTTTACTTGTCTAATATTTCATTACAACCTTCCATAAGTTAATTTTCTTTCCACTGACCATGTAAATCACAAATCAATTTTCATTTAAAATGCCTGACTACAGATTGCTCCTGAAAGCTCAAAGCATATGCTTCAGTGAGCACTCCAACATTCTTAATGCACATTAGAAAAATGTTGTGGTTTTTTAAAAATCTTTTTAAAGGAATTAATTTTACATTAATGTCTGGCATGAGACCCAAGTAGTGGTACTTCTCCCTACCCTCTCTTACCCCATCTTTAAAAAACAGGAGCATTTTTGAAATGTAATTGCATGTAGAGCTAAATGTCTGTCATGACAATGATATTCATTTCCAAACCAAAAATTCAATCAAGAATATAAACTGCTTTAAATTTGCAGAAAGTAGGTACAGTTACTTAATCCCAAACCTCTACTTTTGTGGGGAAAGAAGACAGAAAAGGAAGAAAAAGAGGAAAACCATTCACAGCCCAGTCACTGTGCTTATTTGAATCATACTTTTTCACATATTCTAAGTGTTTGTATAACTCGAGGAGTGGACTGAAATACATGACTACTACTAACTTCATTCATGGAAGCAGCCAACCTATAAACCAATGAGATAACCCTGTGAGACAAGCAAGATCCAGCTTTATATGAATTCCTAGAAAATATCATGAAATAGTATGATCCAAAATGTTACTTTCTTCTGTTAATTTGAACATGGCACTCTTCCTCTACAAATTTGTAGGCATAAGTTTGGCAAATCTGGACTTGGGAATGGTTTCTAAGGCTGTCCCTGCTACTGTCCACCTGAGAAACATCAGCTAGTCATTTCACTACTCCTTGCCTCAATTTCCACATTACTAAACGCTGAATGATAAAAGTGACCCTTTCAGATGTTAAAAGAGATCACTTAAATGCCTAAGCTGACAAATGCATAAGCATTTGCTAAATCAGTAAGAGGCAGAACTCGTCATGTGGTCATTTTATGCTCTTTATAGGTAGACTTGATTTCCTCACATCAGGAATTTCTGTGCTGCTTAATTTCAAAATGTTTTCACATAATCTTGTCACTAGAGAATCTCAGCATCAAACCTTGAAGGAGCAACAGAGCAAGCTGGTGTTATGGGAGAAGGAAGAACTCTATCTTGGAACATGCAGGAATTATAATTCTTTCTAATGGCATGATCCCAGGTCACTGGTGTCTAATGAACTGGTGAAGCTCAAGAGAAGAGAGCAGTTCCTCCAGCTTTTTTTTCTCGTCTGAACTCATACCCAGGCATACTTTTTAATTTGCTGTCTCACTTTTCATTTGCTGGAACATCCATATCTAACATCCACCATCCATACCTGCCTCCACCTATGGGATCATCCTTCCATCTCTGAAGTACTCTTCCATGCTGTTTTTGCATCACTCTATCACAGCTCTTAGGCAAGGCAGTATAGCTTTGAATCCCAACTTCTTGAAGCACTATGACATTGGGATTCTAGCTTGGGGGTGATGGAGAAGGTGTCAGTTGAAATAAGGCTGAGTGCTCATGACAACTGAAAGTAGCTTTGCTTTAAGTGGGACTCTTACTCATAATGCAATGTGTCAGTGCTGACCACTAAAATGGGGGAAGGGAGATTCTGCTCTTGAGCAGTCTCTGCAAAGAGGTTCTTGCCAAACTATTTGCAGGTTATGGTCAGCCAAACCCTAAGGGTCTTCACACTGGGGTTTTTAAAACTCAAACTCCCAAATGTCAACAGACTAAAGCAGCACTCCTCACATGAATCTGCCTCACTAAAACTGAATGTTGAGGGTCTCCGGAATTGGCTTTGTGTGGCTGTATCACAATCACCACTCAGAACTGACCACTTGTAACAACAATGTGGGATTACTTTAAATATGAGGAGGTGTGGGTGAAAACACATTATGTTCACAACAGTCAAGTCTCCAAAAACCCATCTATGAATAGTCAGTGGAATCTTTACAGAGCAGGCATTACAATGAAGAAAATCTATGCGGTCCTGTAACTAGACTTCTAAAGTTAACTACTTCAGCTAAATAAAAGAGTAATTTATTGGGTTATCTAGACAGAGAAAGGCCCACAAAAATATTTAATGAGGGATATACCTATGAATTGGCTCAACTGGGTGGTTTACATTTGCCTGGCCAGCCAGAACACTGTGCTTTTTGAGTTTTTCCTCACTTGTCTTTTTATTTTTCTTTCAGTGTCTTTTTTTTTCAGTCAGCAATGGACTGGTAAATGCATCTTATGATCAAGGGGTGTGCAATTGAAGAGGGATCCCAATTACTGGGGCCAGAAAGCATATTAGGTACTTGAGCATCTTTCAGTTAACTAGATCCTCTGCTTCTTTATATCCCTTTAGTTTTCAGGAGTTTCTCTTCCATAGCCTACTGGCTAGAGGTTCCTGGATGAGGGTCCTGAAGCTCCACAGGGCTAGTAAAAGCAGGCGTGTCTGCTCATAGGAACAAGCTGGGATGTGAAAAAGAAAATTCTGAGGGTGTATTAGAAAGAAAAGGAAGGACTTCTCAAGAAAACCATGTACTCTACTGAGAATCTTTTCAACTACCCAAGTTTTCATGGATCCTGTTTACTACTTGATGAGGAAACTAACATCCATACATCAAACATATTGTTCAGGAAGCCTGCGATTCCACTGTGAATCACATCCTAGTAAATACAGAATTTCAGATGTAGATGTCTACAGGATTATTTCAGTGCTTATGGGTAGCTTTATATACAGATTCATTTAGGTATTCCATTTTCAGCATTTTCCTACAGTTACTGAACAGAACATTACAGCTGCTGGTGGCTAAAACCAAAGCTGACAAGTTAAATTTAATTCTGCAAGTGCTGATGGTAGAGTTAGTTATTAAATAAGCTACACAACCTCCTCCAACTTGAGCACTTGGTGCACTAACATCTCTACGTAATCAACATTGCTCTGAATCATCAGCAGTATAGGTTTTGATTTTATTGCATCTCCCAGTCATGAGTTACTTCTTTCTGCGCTACTAACACAGGCTTTAAGGCTATGTAAATAGCAAATGATTAAGTGCAGCAGGAGTGGGTCACTAGATGGAGACAGTTGATTCTGCATCCCTTTATTGTCCTCTACTTGCAGTTGAGAGTTCTTAATTTGGACTGTATTTACTCTGGTTTCTTGCACTGAATCTATGATTCATGAAGATGTCCAAAGGGCCAACTACGCCATGGGTGTCCAACCTTTTGTCTCGTCTGGGCTGCACTGAGAGAATATGAATGATCTTGGCCCAGTGTTTTGGTTGTTGCTGAGTGATGGGTATTTGCCTGGGGCTAGGCCGAGAAATTCAGTGGGAAGAGCCGCTGCCATGATGGCGCAGGGCATGGCATGGGCCACATTACTAGCTGTCCTGGGCTGCATGCAGCCTTTGGGTTTCTCCACCTGGTTCTGCAACACCAGTGGAGCAGGGCTTCTAGTATAGCTTCATCCAAAAGAAATCTGGTCTACTCACATCAAACTAAGAGGCATATGGTGAAAAAATTAGGATTCATTTCAAGCATGCACTACTGCTCTAAACCAAAACTCTTCAGTAGATGCAGCCTACTATACAGTAAGATTTATTTTATGAACAGTGGTTTACTCCTGCATTCCTCTACCACTTCAACAAAAAAGTTTTCCCTTATTAATACTAGTAAGTTCAGCTTTTTCAACCTCGGTTTCTAATCTCCACCATGCCGTTTATGAAATGATTGGATCAGGAGACAAGGAGAATGTAAGTGAAATGTGACTGTGTATAAATTGCTTGGTATTGGAAATCTCATCCCATTCTGTTATTTGCTTTCCTCCAAGTAAGATAATTATATTTGTATAGGTATAGGTATTGATATAGATTAGATGTTACATTACAAAGCCACAAGGGTTCCTGATCTTGTTAACATGATGGTTGTCATAGTTTGTTTTGTTTTGCATGAGCAGGAGTTCATTACTGAGTGCCCTTGTCATTTATATTGACCTATGTCTTCTTAATGAAGCACTTCTGAAATGAATGGTGGGACATATACATTTCAATTCAAACTCTACCTTGCTCCCACTGAAGTAAATGAGACTTCAAGACGCTTTCTTTTTACAGGTACACTCTCTTCTCTTGTTCAGTATGCTTTTAAGGAAGACCAATACCGCCTTTCAAATCATTTTGCTTTCAGGCATTATTTCAGCTGGCCTATTTGACTACCCTCTGCACTAGGTTACTTGCACACTTACACCCTCCGAGGCTCAAAAGTAGCTATAATTTTTTGTGTTCCTTGAAGTGCAGTTGGATACTATAAGGCAAACAGACAAGCCTCACTCTATCCCAGTTAGCCAAAATGGGTATAGTTTGCTGTGAAGAAAAGGTGAACTAAAAACAAGTTTCACTGCTGGGGAGGGTAATAGCAGCACTGCTTTTGCATCAGTCCCCTGCCAGGCAATCCATAGACTGACACTGATGGCTGCTCTGGAGGGAGTCACTTACCCTCCAAGCTAGAGGTAAGATGCCAGATAAGCTGTAGCCTGTAACAGGGGATTAAAAGAAGAGAGAAAACCAGGGAGAAAGATTAAGATAATTAACCCTTGTATATTGTATCCAACATAAATCCCATTGTCAGTCTCTATTGTTCAAGTACCTGACAAACTTCTGTTTCTATCCTCTCTATAAAAGCCTCCATCATATGGAAAGTTGCGTACCTTTCATGGTTTTATAATAAACTGGAAGTGAGTAACAGTGTGATATCAAAGGAAATAAAACTCCAGTTGCTATTGCTGCTGGGGTTGCCTTCTGAATGTGGCTTATACAATATTTCATCTGTGCTGACACCTTTCACTCTCAATTATTTGGCTGCTGTCAAAACAAATCAATCAAATTATAGCACAGTGTCTTCATGTTACCATTCCACTGCAAGTTAGCTGCATTAGCTTTGAAATATACGGAAGTATAAAATTTATCTCTATTATTTATTTAATACAACTTTCTCCCTTGTGAGTTATCTCACAAACACAGCAAACTCAAATTATCTGATGTCAAACATTGAATGTATATAAATATCACCAAGAAATTGTAAAATAATGGCACTCTTGGGAACATAAATGCATAAAGATACACTTGATAAGTCTTACACTTACAACCAATGATGTTCTTCTGACAAATGGAACAAATAGTATATGTTTTTAATTTTGGTTGCAACTGGCCAAGGTTCTCATAGTAGATAAATGCAATTTCATAAGAGACAACTTTGAACTACTGTTCCTGCTAAAGCAGGGTAAAAAAAAGATTTAAAGAACTGATTTTGTTACCAGTATAATGAAAAAAAAACCCTGGGTCTGGATATTTTTAAACATGCGACAGTGCTAGGAGGGGAGCATTGTCTTCCTTTACAGTTCACAAACATTGATCTGGGAAGAGAGGCCAAAATCTCAGAGATACTCTGAAAGTGATTGCTTCGTTCAGATTGCTAGACCTATAGTTCTCAGAGAACATGCATAGAA
Source organism: Numida meleagris (assembly GCF_002078875.1). Lineage (NCBI taxonomy): Eukaryota > Metazoa > Chordata > Aves > Galliformes > Numididae > Numida > Numida meleagris. Next base: position 49,698,925 of record NC_034410.1, on the reverse strand, counting down.
TTTGTTCTTGAGAGATTTTATTATTTTAAAAATAAATAAAAGAATCAACTTTCAGGTTGCCAGTAAGTGAATTTCCTGAAAATGCACTACTGTCATTTTCTTGCTTTTTGGATAGGATGCATGTTCTGTTAAGAGTTGCATCTGCTAAAATACAGGAACCCAGTATACAACAGGTTTATCAGCACCAGATATTTATCTCTTCTTCATTTATTACAGTTGATATAATGGGAAATCAGTTGCACAGTTAAAGATACATTAGGGAATATTTGAGTTCTGAGTAACTTCAAAGCCCAAAGTGGAATATATAGGACAGACAAGAACAACCAGCACTGGATGAGGAAAGGGACAAGAGAAATAGAAAGAGAAAATGAGAAAATGAAAGATATCAAAGAATCAGATTCTTTAAATCCAAAGCATGTGTTGACTTGAACACAAATTAAATCATGGAAGCGAGATGAGAAGCTTGTTTTTATGCTGAAAATTTCTTTTCAATCTTACATAATTTATAATAATTAAACATAAAAACAAAGTGAAAAAAGAGTCTGTAGAATATGTTAAATATATATCTTATTAAATTTAAAAGCAATATTGTTCTTAAAATGAGTAAGTAAATAAACTCAATACAGGCAATGGTCTTAGAATCTGTACTGTGGTGGATCTCATTAATCTTAGCAAAAAATTCCAGTCCATCTGCAGGCTGGAAAAGGTCATTGTAGGTCCCAAATATGGAAAATTCACCTTATTATTTCCAGATATGAAATCACTACTGGGCCTCACCAATAGCTTGTTTTAGGCCTATGAACCAGAACAAAACTTAAGAATTGAAAGTACAATTAACCAAGGTCTAAATATGTCTGAAGAGCTCTATGCCATTAACAGCAGTGATTTAAAGCCTCTTTTGTAGGAAAGCATAGGGATAACTAACAGCACATTCACTTACAGGTGGTAAAAGAGTTCAAAAAAGGTGTGAATTATATGCCCTCACGCAGGATATCTGGGGTGGAGCAGAACACGAGTTTCATGACTCTGCTCTCTGCTGCATCTGCCAGAGCAATGGGCTTGTAAAGACAAAATGTTTCAGGAATGGACAAAAGCTTCAGGAGCCAGTGGCAAAACGCAACTGAGGCATGAGGATCTCCATGGGTAGAGGATTCTACCCAAAGGACATAAAACTGCATAGACACCTGGGGACAAGAAAATCCAAGCAAGTTTTACTTTCATCATTACTGATTTCTCACGACTTCTCTCAGGTGACAAGTGATAGGGCATGAGAAGGCCTTGAGATGTGCCAGGGAAGGTTCAGACTATTTATTAAGAAGAGTTTCTTCATAGAAAGGGTGGTCAAGCATTGGAATGGATCGCCTAGGGAGGTGGTGACATTCTCATCCCTGGGGATATTAAGGGGGTCTGTGGTGTGGTCCTAAGGGACATGCTTGTTGATGGGACTTAGCAGGTCAGGCTGATGGTTGGAGGTGCTGATCTTGAAGGTCTTTCCCAAACAAAATGATTCTGTGATGTCACCAGACAGATCCCATTTCCATTTCTAAACAAATCTCAGTAGCAGACAGAAGTTTTTTTTTTTTTTTTTTTTTTTTTTTGGAAAACGAAAAGGATGTTGTAAAATGTTTCAAGATTCATAATCTTTAAGACTGTAGCAAGGAAGACACATGTCACCTAAAGAACTTATGATGAGAAAAAAAAAAACAAACAAAAAATACATCAGGAGGTCTCCAAAAAAAAAAAAGAAAGAAAGAAAGAAAGAAAGAAAAGAATGAAAAGATGCCTGTGGTTCTGCAGACTTTAAAAATATTTCATTAAAGGAATTGACTCCCAAGCCATTAACTTGTATGTTTCTTGGATTCAAAATTCACACTATTAAAAGTGCCCATAAACCCAGTGGGTCAATAAAGACTTTGTTGTTTTTATGAGTCCCTAAATATATATGTGCTTGATTAGAATCTCACTGGTCTATCAAGAACACAAGTTTGTGTGCGGGGAGTTTTTAAAACATGAATCATAGGGATTTTATTAATACAAACACAATAGAAAAACAAAGGAAATTAAACCACAAGGACTATAAATGTCTGACTTAAATCCACCAAGGCAAGGAAACTAAGAGAGAAGGCTGCAAATCCATCCTGGTAATCCTATAGCTCACTGTATTGCAGTTAGGAGTCTTGGATCAGCGTATGAGCCATAAATGCATATATCATACAGATGTACCTATCTATTTGCATGTGACCCACCAGTGCATGCAGCATGTTTGCTATAATGCACAGGTGAGGAACAGATTGACAAACACCAGCTAGAACTTTTACTTGCATTCCCAATTTCTTGGCTTTTGTAACATTGCAGTAAGTTAAGTGCTTAACATTATTGGAATGAGTTTTCTCTACATTAATTTAAATTGTCACGGTCTAAATTCAAGAAGATTAAAGGCAAACAGGTGCAAAGTTATACTTTAAAAACAGCATTAAAATGCATCCATGTTCTGGTTGACAGAAATTTCATTTACAACCCTGCACACGGAATATTCCTGCCAGAAGCAGTATCAGTCTGAGTCAGAGCTAGGAGGATAACTCATGCTGAATAAAGGGGTACATTCCCATAAATACCAAGGTCTTGGATACTAGTCACTCCACAGTTCTTAGCCTAGTGATCATGCCTGCTTAGAGGGCAGATAACTAATAGGTTTTTGGTGGAAAATCATGAGAGGACCAGACCACTTCTGTCTTTCCCATCTGCTTTTTGCCACAAAAGTTGGAAACTTAGACCCTGCTAAAACCTGGTCTGCAAATAACTAGGCGTGAACACTTTGATTTCAGAATTAATTTGATCTATATCACTTCATTACTCCTTACTGATGTTGTTTCATATATATTAGTAGTGAAAAAACAGGCATGCCTGTGTCTATTTTGGGTGGAAGTCAACAGTGGAGCATACAAACATTAATGCTACTGCATTTCCACACCTTTGATGGTAGGCCTTTAAATTATGGGCAAAAAAAATTAAAACAACAAATAGTTAACACACTGTGAGTGATCAATAAACAACTAGTAGCTAATAAATCCCTGAACCTTTCGTATTCCCTCTGTGAAGGCAGGAATTTGCCACTGAACAAGATGAACAATTAACATGGGACCACATAATTCCCACAGGTGAAGCCTTGTATGATGAGGAAAAACATCACAAACGGAAAACCAGCCCACAAAGGTTCTTGCATCTTTTCTCCCAAAATCATGTTAAGTCCACCAAACTCTATGTTTTCCGGCAAACAGCTGGAGGCACAAAACCTACTGCATTAGACCATCCTTAGAGATGTCTGCCTGTTACTTCAGTTCCTCTAGAGCACAGTAAGGAAGGAACGCAAGCGTTAGTCTGAGGAAGCCTGCTCTAGTGGCTGCTAAGTCCATAGACACTGAGTGTATACCACATTATGTTTAACAATTTCTTTTACTTCTTTCCATGTACTGAGGTCAGGAGGTTAGTCTTAAAGGGTCATTAACCCCTTTTCTATGTGAGAGAGCCCTTCACAGTGACTGTACTATGTGCAGCATTTATGCAATATTAGTGGACGTACATTTGGTTTGAGGGCTTACAGAAATTGCTAGCGAGTGCAGCTCCTTTTCTTGGTTCTTGTCATTCGCATTCTGGTTATGTTAGTACACTGCAGAAGTACCTGGGAATAAACTATTCCTCTAAGTGAAACATCATTTTGATTATTACTGACATTGGTGCTCATTAAAATACATAAGTGAAACACTGCCTTTCTGTAGACTTTGAAAGCTATTTCATGTTACTTGAAGGGGAATACAAATGAATAGGGACTGCATCACTTTAGTTAAAAGGGGAAAATGTTCTAAAAACCAGAATTTGGACTCTAGATCAGTAAGCAATTGAGGTTTGTAGGTTTTGTGGGTTTTTTTTGTCTCTTTCTTGTTTTTCATCTCTTTGACTTCTGATTTTTAAGGCCTGTGTACATGGGGGAAAGGAGAAAGAGCATGTTTACTTCATCTGTTGCTCAATTAATGATTCAAATCTATGTTCAGAAGACACAAGATATAATAAATGCAAACAATATTTTTTTCATTTTTGTTACCATTATGTCTTTAACCAACATTAATTTTGACTGATCATATTTCTAAATTTTTCTACTGTTATCTACTGTTAACCATATCAGTATATTTGAATAGCTGTTATCTAGCTGTCAAAATGCTTAATATATTTTCCCCTTCCATTGTATTGCAGCTAAAATATGACCTGCTGCTTTTTAAATAATGTAATTTAATTATTTTACATTTTCAGCCATGCAGTGCTTTCTTTCAGCACTGAAGCCTTTCTCTAATGATTTGGGGAGATGGTTTGTTGTCATTTCTTTCAGAACTCAAGACTGAGAAACTCTGACTTGGAAATAAATTATTGATATCTACTTTAAGAACAGTTCAATGTGTAGTGAAAATTAAACACGCAAAGTTTGATGTCATGAAACTTGTTGATTTATTTTGTTTGATTTATTTTGAGGTTCAAGTATCATATAAGCTCTATAGTGGTGAAGTCTAAAACAATATTGTTCCATTGTTGAGCTGTGCAATATATTTGGGCCAACCCTCACGGAGAGACTGTCATGGAGAGACTCAAATTCTGGTCCATGGAGCGCAGTTAGCTAGCACTGAGCTGGCAGATGACACAAAGCTAGTTCCTTCTCATTTCCAACATGCCTACCATATTAAAAGGATAGCTAAAATAACAGCAACATTTTAGCAAAAAATTCCTTGGCTGTCATGGAAAACTGGATGAAATAAGAGGACAGGCTGAAGACAGCAACTCTTCGACATGGAATCAAAAGGGATAAAAATATCTTAAGAAAACAAGACAAACCAAACTCTTTTCCTCCAAAGCATCTTTCTGTTCAGATATACAGAAATATTATAGTGATCTAGAAAAAAGCAGATGGATTTGAGGAGACAGTACCTTTCTACACAAACAGCTTCCAGACATTACTGAATACTCTGAGATTAAGTTCTAAGATGCTTCCCCTGGCAAGATCATTGAGAAGGATAACCAAAATTAAAAAACAAACAAAAAACTCAGAGAAATCCGTCCTGGCAAAGAAGCTGCAGAAACTCAAACTATTTTTTTTTTTTCCCCAAAGAAAGAAAGGTTCATATTGGATGAGGAGAGGAAAGCTACCCATGTTTTCTGCATAAGTCAATAAAGACAGGCCAAGAAACAAGGGGCTAAAATAACAGACAGGGAAGACATTGTGTTGCAGGGTACCTATCTCCCTTCCCATAGCCCCACCATTGCTGCTGGGACACATCCTGATTTTTGCTGTTTAGAAAAGCACTGCTGGGCTCCGGCTATAATTCTAGAAATTGTGAGAGCAAAATAGGTTTGTAAATGTGTCTGGGAATAGGGACCACAACTTCCTTGAATGGTGTTTGATCTCCTACCTTCAGTACTTTTTGTGGATTCCAGTAAAAAGTTATGGATGCAGATTTTACTGTTTTCTCCAAATGACTGTTGGTGGCAAGCCAATGTCCCACAGGTAAATTTGTGTTATGTTCAGAGACCTCTGTTTTCTCTAAAGCATATAGCTATATATTTGCCACCAACCTCCTCACATCTCAAGTAAACTGTATTCTTTGCGCTTATGAAATCTGCTTAACAGGAGCTTGTAAAAATGTATTTTTGTGTACATGTCCAAAGTGAAAATTTACACATTCATATTCCTTCTATTTACACACATTTGACTTATTTGCTCAGGGAGTGGATATGGTGCAGCAATGTGTATGAGAAAAGACAGTGTCATGACAGAATAATCAAGCATGTATAAAGTTTTGAAGGAGGCTTACAATCTAAATCTCTCTTCTCTTATGCCAAAAAAATTGACTTAGTGGTGGATCAGGCCCATATAGCAACTGAACAATTTAACACAAATACATTTTAAAAAAGACTTTATTTATAATTAATTGATAACAGAAGATTAAGGAATTTCACTGAATAAGTCACATTGTGTGAGTAATTTCCATATCATTAATCACGCCATTTTACCAATGTCTTGAATTTTTAAAAGAACTCGTTTTCTCTTTCCAAATACTTCATGTATCTCCTCTATGAATTCTATCATTGAATGCTTTTTTGCTCTGTCCACAAGCAGGGGTTTTCATTTTTCATCCATTCACGTTGAGGTCTAATTACCCTGAGCAAGTGCTCCATGAGAATAAAATCAGTTACGCACACAGTTCACACAAAAATTAGTGGAATTACTCCCTTTAAAGCATTCTGTTAGATCAAAGATTTTCTCAATTCATAGAATCATAGAATGGCCTGAGTTGAAAGGGACTATAATGATCATCTAATTTCAACCCCTCTGCTGTGGGCAGGGTTGCCAACCACTAGACCAGGCTGCCCAGAGCCATGTCCAGCCTGGCCTTGAATGCCTCCAGGGATGGGGCATCCACAACCTCTCTGGGCAACCTGTTCCAGTGCATCACCACCCTATGTGTGAAAAACTTCCTCCTAATATCTAACCTAAACCTCCCCTGTCTTAATTTAAAACCATTCCCCCTTGTCTATCAACCCATGTAAACAGCCGTTCCCCCTCCTGATTATATGCTCCCTTCAAGTATTGGAAGGCCACAATGAGGTCTCCCCAGAGCCTTCTCTTCTCCAAGCTAAACAAGCCCAGTTCCCTCAACCTTTCTTCATAGGAGAGGTGCTCCAGCCCTCTGATCATCTTAGTGGCCCTCCTCTGGACCCGTTCCAAGAGCTCCACATCTTTCTTGTGCTGGGGGTCCCAGGCCTGGACACAGTCCTCCAGATAGGGCCTCACAAGAGCTGAGTAGAGGGGGACAATCACCTCCCTCTCCCTGCTGGCCACTCCTCTTTTAATGCAGCCCAGAACAGAATTGGCTTTTCAGGCTGCAAGCACACACTGCTGGCTCATGTCCAGAATTCTTTAGGATGTCTTCTGGCTTTATACTGGCTTTATTCTGGCTATTTACCTGGCTAGGCTAGTTTGAGATGAAGATTTTACTGATGAGAGAACAAAACTAGAGAAGAACCAGCCCAAAGGAACTTTGGACATCTGAGTTTGATTGCACTGAATATTCAGGGACAGTAGATGTTACAAGAACAGGAGTAATAAGACAGGCTGGAGAACAGCATGCAAACATGTCCCCCAGTCATCTATGTTGACGATGCCACACAGATAGGTTCAAGAGAGAAGGAAGTTGAAGAATATGGTTTGATTTTGCCCACAGGGCATCAATTACCAAAGCTGCTTGAAGCAAAAGCTACTATATCTACAAAAATCCTGTCTATAAAAAAGAACACACATTTTACAATTATCTTGTAAATAATCATGAAGAACATGGACCAGAAATCAGTCATGGAACTGATGATATCACACAGCTAAAGATGTTGTCCAGAAACACAGCATTCTCACCCAACTCTTGGGAAATTGTGAGGTGCATAGAGGAATGGGAGGAGAGAGAAGAGAAGCATACAAACAGCAAAGCAGACAATTCATGGTTGTTGTTATGTTTGGGTACTTTATGGAAGATATGATTGCCTCCACCTCTATCTGCTGACCCAGCAAGTCCCTGTTTGATCCCATACTTCTACCTACTAGTAAAGATTAACAGATGAAGTTTTCCTCTGAAGTCATTCTTTGCAACATTTCTTTGGCAGTAGAGTTGCACCTTTTAACTAGCAATTACACACCCATGGATAAACTAAAGAGCAAGGGTTGCCGGACTTAATCCCTACCAGCTTTGCAACACAGGGCGAATAAATGATGTAAGAACTGCACGAGCTTATGTTTATTTATAATAGTACATACACAGCAGACATAACCTGGAGCACTCCAGAGTGGAAGGATACATTTTTATAATGCCTGTTTCTTCATTAAGATTTCATCATCCACCCACGCTAAAAAGCCACTTCTCCTTCACTTTGTTATATCTGTTTTTACCCGCTCCTGTTCCTGCATTATTTTTTTAATCTCCAGTTCCCTACTTTACATGCACTCTCAAATTTTAAACAAGCAAAATTTGTGCATTAGTGTCCTTTTCATCTATGATTTATGAATGACAGGTTCTTCGGTGCAGCTTAATGGTATGAGAGAGACATTATTTTAAACATTAAAGTGAAAACCATTTACAACTATGATAAGAGAGGTCTGTTGACATTAAACTTTAAAACATGCACAAGGTAAAGGCAAGTAGCTGCTCCAACAGGTGAGAGTACTATGTACGTAGTTTGTAAGGGAGTTTGTTCAGCACATGAGCTGTCTCTTCCTTTGCTCTGTTTCATAACCTGTAGGATTTGGTGCTTCAAGCCATTCATCAAGTAACCAGCAGCAACCCACAGTACAATCACCTGAAAAGTACTTAGGGTACAGTGCAGAGCAGTCACTTAATAAAATTAACATTTTGACTGAGGAAAACTTTCTACCGCTTATTTCAGCAATAAATAATCAAACAATAAACAAACAATTTGAAAGAGCTTAAGTTTTATTTTTATGTCGCCTGCCCACACTTCTATTACTTTCATGTGGATAGTCACTTATCACCTTCTTTCATCGACAGCCAACTGCTGTCTGAAAAGCAATCAAATAATTAGAAGTAGTAAATAAATATGCATTTTATATCATATGTGTTTGGATTGAGTACTGTTTCTAACAGCATGGAACACTAACGTAGGAAGAGATACCTGCTGTCTCATAAAAGTGCTTTTCAGACTGGTTTTAGACAATAAGGGGACTACAGTAGATATCTTAACATAGAACTGTTGCAAACATGGCACTGCTCAGACAGTGAGGAGGTAGTAAGGCAGAACCTTACTGATAAAGCAGACCTCCCACTGTAAGAATGTGTATCCCAGGCAGTAGTGGCAGTTGACTGAGCAAACTCAGATTTTACAATAGGAGGATTTTAAAAGTGATTTTCATGCAATACTGTGTTTTTAGTTGCCTCTATTCACTTAGCTAGTCTAATCAGCAATGGTTAAACAGAATACTTATTTTCATGTTGCCATTTGAAATTCTAAAGTGAACTCTGAGTGGAGAACATTGATCACTGATGACAGAAAAGCCTAATGAATCATTCAAGTACTTTACAGTACTGACCTAGAGAATGTAAGAGCCCAACCTCCACTCCAGTTTTATAAAAATGCAAATATCTGTTAAGTATCTCTCAAGTATTCAAAACCAACCCAAGCATTAACTTTCAATAAGTATCAAAAGCAACATTTCACCAAATAAAGAGATAGCTCTGTTTAAAAGAGACAAAGTGAAACAAACAGGCAAAAGACTCTGCCAGAAAAAATGCTAACACAACTTACCTTGTAGATTTTGCAATGGCAAAGTCATAATGCCTCCTGCTGCAGCTGCTGCTACCAGTCCTTGGATGTTGGTGAGATTTGCTGTAGGTAGAGTTAGGACCAGTCCTTGTTGGCCTCCCAGCTGCCCAGCCATGTTGAAAGGAATAAGAATCGGTTGATTCAGGGCTGGAGTGCCTCCTGGCATCACCCCTGCTACCGCTGAGGCTAACTGTTGGGCTGTCAGTAATGGCTGTAATGAAACACAGACAGCAGCACACCTATTTTACCATGCATAGCTCAGTGGTACACATTATTACTTCTTATGTTTGGGATCCTTCAGTGTTGCAGTACAAACGTGCACTTCTTCCAATATCTCAAAGCATGCATTCTCACCAACCCAAAAAGCATTGCCAGACATTTCAGACTGAAACTGTAACCCAAATTGCCATGCAGCATGGTAGCAACTCGACTTGAATCTAAATCGTAAAATTTATTACACATGCACTGAAAACAATTCTTGAATACAAGAAGGCCGAACTCAAGTCAGCCCACAAGTATCTAAATGCCAGCATTTCCCAATTTTTCCCACTTGTACATTGATTGGTAAGAGCTGACAGCAACAATTGCCAGCAATTACCAGAAAATCTGTAGACCACGCAGGATGCAAGACTGTCTCGTGAAGTGGAAGAACATTAAGTATCTACTTAGAGTATAGTTTAACTTTTTGATAAAACTATGAAGCGATATGGAAGACCTTTTAAAAGGTTTAACAGAGCCATGCTATTATGCTTACATTTTGCTGTTAAGAAAATAAATATCTGCCATAAATGATTATGAAATGCCTTTATTAATGCAGGACCTGTGTGTGACATGCAGAACTGTCAGAGCCAACAAGGTTACATTAAAATTGCACTAGCTTTTTAATATTAAATCATGACCTGTATTTCAAAAAGAACTTATATAAGAAGTTCAAAGAATTTAACCTCCTAAACATACAAAGCTGCTTAGATTTATTTTAAGAAAACATACAAAAAGCTAGTCCTTTCAGACAAATACCTCTTAAAGCATACACAAGAAACATCCATGTTCCCTTTTTGTAACACAGAATGCAGCCAAACAGAATCACATTTTCTGCATTATACAGATAAAATGTGTTCAGTCACAACTATTCATTTTACATCATTGCATGCCTCAATTAGTCTAAAGGAAAGATACTGACCTGAGGCCCAACAGGGAACGCAGGATGGGACTGACTGGGTTGGTGCTGGTCACCTGGGCTTGTATCAGACAGCACTGCGTTTCCTCTGGCCTCTAGAATTTGAAGAGGAAATCGACTTTAATATCAAGCCTAGGGACTGGCACATTATCTTCTACTCTGATGTCACATAACATCAAGCTGAAAATGACATGTTAAAGTGCTTTATCAATAACTCAAGCACTCAAATCACTTATCAGCTGCATAAATTATGCTAACATTCATTCAGAACAGCCAACTCATTCAAGGAGATACAAAAATCTGACAGCAGTGAAACTGAAGCTATCATCAACCCAGCTAATGCGGGTTGCATTATACATCAATTTACATACAGTACATGAGCACTTCGCTTGTGTGGGAACTGCATTTTCTACGCTTAGGTGAGCATCAGCCTTTCTAATTTCTGAAGGCAAAAATTATCTGAAAAACAATCAAGTTGCATCTATTTGTGTCTTAATAAAGTCTTTTCTTTTGCCACTTACTGAAGCAGAAAAGACTATGATGCACAATAAAAAGGCACTATGAAAAGTGAGAACGAGAATGTTTCCAAATGACAGCTATTTCCCTTGTTTTCTAAATTGTATGTGGGGGGAGAGCAAAATTATGTGAAACCAAGGTTTTTCACCATTTATTAACTTGATCAATATCCAACAATCAAACTGTATGCTGGGCGCTAATGACTTGCTAAGCACAGAATGGAGTCCAGCCCTACTGCATTTTGCTGAAGCCTGCAAAACAGATTTGAAAAGGAAAAGGAAAATGGGAAAGAAAAAAAATGCCCTATCAGTTGCAATAAAGTACCAAGATGTTTTCAAAACTAAGTCCGTATCTTCTGTTTCCTCCAGGTGTAGGACTCACATTGATCGAAAACTTTTTCAGCACTGATGGCAAGATCAGGTCCACATTTGCCTTTGAAGCTGAAAGATTGGCAGCAAGTATCAGAAGTAGCTGCAGGAGTACTGTGGTCTTTTAAAAAGAAAATCCTGGCAATGACTTCAGGTTTCCTGGTTAGTATGATAGCTTTTGTTCTTTTAGTTATTTTCTGATGTGTGGATGAAATCCCATTCTGAGTAAACCTTAACAAGATGCTCTTTTCCAATGTTTGTCCTATGAATAGCAAGTGCAAGACAATTCAGAACCAGTTTATTGGCACACCACGGTGTGCTCAGGAAAAAGGATATGATTCTGTCATACTTATAAATTTTAAAGAGGGTATTATCAGCTCATTTAAAACAAATTCTTCTATATATTCTCTAAGGGGACAGACTTATAAATAATGGAAATGTGAAAAAAATACATCAGCACATTAAGGTACAAATAAAATTGACTGCTACATATTATTCAATTGACTTCTATCTCTACAGCAAGGTGTCAATCATAACAGCATTTTAGAATAGGATTAAACAATAAGTGTGCAGACTTATGCGGAAATCAGAAAATCTGATTAATTTGTAATATATTTGTGTGGTCTCAAAGTCAGAAATGGACATTGCTTTGGGAATACTTACAAACATTCTATTGAAATATCTGATTTGGAAGTAATAAAAACCACACAGATTTGCTGACATTTTATAAAATGAATTCTGTAAAAATATGCTTGGCATTTTCATGACCATGGTAATTTAATAATGAGAATTAGATGACCTGCTATAATCGGTGAGCATGCCAACAATCGCCTAATAACATGCAAAAAAAGATCAAATCACAAAACTTTATGTGCAATTCACTCATCTGAGTTAACGAGAAAAAAAATGTAACTAGATATGTGAGACTTGATGAAAACAGTTTCTTTCAAATGCATTTAATTCCTAGTCTTGCTGCCATTGCTAGGACCAAACATAGGTTTTCTTCAGTATGGACTCCTCCTGTACATGATAAGGTGCTATGTTACTATACACAATTTTACCTTAGGTAACTTCCACATACTAATATAGGGCTTTCTTTTAATCTTCTCATTACATCTCACGTATAAAGTGATATTAGATCAAAGACTCAATACCAATGAATATATCACTCCCCATTAAGATCAACTCTTACAAATCAATTTTGTTTATGCAATTTTAAAGGCTGAGAATTTTGTCTTTGCATGTGATTTAGTTAATATTAAAACAAGCTCTTGATAATCTGTCACGTCATTAAATTACACATTGAAAGCTCTGAGAGAAGAGCAAATCTGGAGTCAAATATTTACTAGAATTAGATTTCATTGCAATTACTATAGCTTGAGCTCTCCAAAAATAAATAAGAAGTTCTGAAGAAATATGCCTGTGCTTCAGTATTTTTTCATGGTACAGCTAAGAACCACTGTTTTCTGTTATCCATACCCTAAGGATTTTGCAGTATTCCATCTCACAAGCCGCATGTTGTACAAGTGGGTTATACAGAACCGTAAAGCCAAAATGAATTGCATTCCTTTCCTTTTGCATTGTGCTAATTGGAATCACTTAGGATTCCATTCCTTTCATATGATCACTCATTGCAGATTACATCTTTTAATTCCACTACTTGAACATTCTGCCTGCTTCTTTTAGCTCACTTTCCTCATGAAGCAGGCGTCTCAGTAAAAAGTACACACTTGCATGTGCATGAATGCGGTCTTAGATAGCACCCTGTGTGAAATTATGCATGTCATATTCTCAAAACAAAATAATCACATTTCCTCTTATACTCATGTCTCATACTTTATATATTCCTCATAATATACCTCAGATATTCCTCATACACTTACGAGGTACTTAGGCCTCTTCCAATCCACCTTCTGCAACAGCCACTCAAGTCAAGATTTTTTTTCAAAACACAAGAAAAGCAGCCTGCCAAGCTGTCAGTAAACATGGAGTAGCAAAAATTTCAGGATTAAATTCTGCTGCATTGCGCAAAGCAACAGCATTTGTTCTTTACTGCATAAGGTCTTCAGTGAGAACCACAGGTCAGAGCTCCAGAAAGGCAAAGTACAGCACAAAACCCTGGCAGAAGGCTACTTTTCCCTTTCTACCTAATAATGCTAATAGGGTGGATCCCTCTGAGTTCAGGAAACCTGAAGAGCTGGGAGAGTGCTCTGTCAAATGGACTGCTTCTGATTCACAGACTCATTGCTGCTCAGTTGGAAAATAGCCTTCTTAAGACCACTGGCCTAACCTGGCAGCATGTAAGCACTTGCATTATTTTCCCCTCAGCGTTCCCACCTTGATTGGGAGCTCATTAGTTCCAGATGCTAGAACGACCTCTGCAGGTAGATTAATTCCACTGTCGAAATTCCACTCCCTACTAATAAAAATAGGCTGTCAGAATCTAGCCTAGATTTTCCACTTGCCCAGACCTAGGCTGTCACTTCGTGCTGGGCAGCCCTCCAGAGCTGTGCAGTTTTCTATCTACAATGGGACTGTGGCAATCAAAGCTGGGGTGTTACCAGTAACACCCTTCTCAACCAGGCTTTGGAGATGGTGTTCTCGTTACATCCATGCTTGCTGGTGCACCTTGGGCAAAGAGAAGGCAAGAGGTAATTCTCCTTAACACCATAGACCTGGGCAGGCAGCTGAGACTTCGGTTGTAGCTGAGAGCTGCCTTCTTAGCCTAGCTCAATGAGCTGGCTCAGTACTGTCACAGGAACAGGTAGGTGAGCTACTGCCATTACTGCATGGCTGTAGACAAGGCTTTAATATTTAATAAGCAGTATTCATCATATGTGATTCATCATAAATTAATTATAAATTATATAATACATACATTCACCTCTCATCCTGCCAAGGGGCTGAGAGGGCATGGCATAATAAAAAATTGAAATGCACTGTAAACATTGTAAAATAACCCTCTTAAAATAAATTATTATTTGAAATAAAGCTTAGTAAAAGAAAGGCAACCCTCATCTGCCCATATCAAAAAATAAAATAAAATCCCCAAAAGCAAGCAAAACTCTTGTTTAACAACACATAGCTTGAAAATGAGAAAACCACATGAGGAATGTCAGAAAGGAAAAAAATTCCACATCCCAAGGCCTCTGAGTATAATGTGAAATTACAACTGTAAAAGCACTACTTATAACCAGGCTCTTCAGTTTCCCTCATTGTGTTTTGTACACATCTTCAGCAGACAAACAGGTAACTGATCTCCAAACAACTTTATCTCAGTGCCCCCCTACACAAAGGAGGGACCACTCCAATCCCCCTTTCATGGACGTAGAGATTCAGGTCCAGATGCTCAAATCAGCACAGTTTAGGCACCCAGATCTCTTCAGCTGTAGTTATGTAGTTCAGGAAACTCTCAAACTTAGCTCCAGAGCTCACCCAATTGCTAATTTCTTTGTGGTCTTCAAGAAATTAATTCAACATTAACGTGTCTTTTGTTTGTATTGGAACTGGGGAGATGCTGGACCATCTCTCTCTAGTACTCAGCTTTGAAAAACAAGCAGGATCAAATACAATAATAGCAGTAGTCACAAGAATATATAAATCTTTCTGAAATAATAATTTAAGCAAATATTTTAAATGAATCAAAATTAATAATTGTGGCACTGCAAGCAACAGTCCTTATTAAAACTTAGATACAGTTCAACAATGTCACATTAAATTACTTGTATTTACCTCTTAGTAGCTGTATCAATAAGAAATCAAGAGTTGATTTTTTTCTTCCTCACTCAGCCAATTCACATTAAAGATTCACGTTTAAGAAAGAAATCATGAAAGTGAGAATACTGCCTGTGAGAAAAAATAGTCTTACATTTTAAAAACCAATAAACTCACTGTCTGAGTAACTAACATAGCTGCATTTAGATCACAAGCAGTATTAGCAGGGAAAAAAAAAAGATAACTTTTTAAAGAAATGAAATAGACTGACTGATAATATTTAAATTATCAGGTATTGTGAGTAGAAGTCCATCATCTCTGATTAAAGTAACTCAGCTCTTTCTTGAATGTGCACTTAATTGTCAGCAATTATAGCAGGAGCAATCTTGCTGACAAAATTTAGTAGCTGAGGGAAAAAGATGCAGCTGATAATGAAAAAAATTTAACATCCTCTCCAAACAATCCTCATTCTGCCATGAAGCACCATACTGCAGCTCTTAGTTTCACTGTTTTCCTGCTGCCTCGGAGGTTGGACATAGGAAGCCCTTCCAAATAACCTCATCAATACTAAACAGATTACTACACAGAAATTTACAGACAGATCTACATTTTACAATACTCAGAGAATATAAAATTGAGATTTTATACTGAATTTGTTTTAAACTGGCATTATCCTACAGTTATGAATGGAAAAATTCCTGTTACTTTAGCAAAGGAAACCAAACACAGAAATGAAATGCGATTAATGAATCACCCACTGAAAGGTCTGTATTCAAGTATGGACTTCTCATATTTAATTTAGTAGTCAGATAGTTGTCTTCTTCCAGCCCACGACCAAGATGCAGCATATAATTCACTCATCTGGATCCTATCGAACTTCTCAATATATCAAGTTAATCCACAGCTCAGTACGCAATTCACCTTTTCCTGCTGACCTCTGCTTCAGATTCTGAGCTTTTATTTTTAGGGATTGATTTCAGCCTCACAAAGAAAACCAAACAGCTGGGAGACTGAGGCCTGTGCAGAGTTACCATCAGCAGTTGTTAACTCTGAAACCTAGCAATGTTACAACTATTTACTGCTGATCACTTTAGTAAAACATCCAAATACTGTGCTTGTCTTTCCCAATGTCAATTTTTCTCCTTTGTCTCAACTTACATAACTTCAGCCTGACTCCTTATTTTCCCCTATCTACCCACAGACAAAAATCTTCTCGTTTACCTTTGAAAATGTTTATGGTATGATAAGGAAACACAATATTGATCTATCATATTGACATATATGTCAATACAGTATCTTGTATAGAACAGCTAAAAATCCTGCCTTTAAGATGGATTGAATTAGACAGCTGAATGAACAGAGCAGATTTGGTTTACTGACTGTATCATTCAGTACTTAAGTAAGTAAAATCCTACAGTTCTTTACTTATCTGAAACTGCCACACAGTTGCCACAGCAAAGCTACCAAAATTACAGCAGAGCTCAAAATCAGCCTGCCAGCAGCGCACTAAACCTTGCCTTTCTCTGGTCCCTGGGGATATTTTCTCCTGAAGGATCGTCTCTGGGAAGACACAAGCTAGCTGAAATCACTGTGCTCATTACCCATATATACTCAGAGCTTAGCTTGTATTTACACACCTGAATCTTTCTGGATTAGGACTGATAACATTAAACCACCCCCAACTGTTTATTATGAAAATTAAGCTATTACAGTGATTCATTTTACAGAGGACTTCTAATGGGCAACCACTATATTTACCACCAAACAAAGAAACTACAATAATGCAAAAACTCCAATTCTGCCAGCTGCCTTAAATTTTCTTTCATGTCTTTAGCTTGTCTCCTCTTTCATTGTCTTATTTTTATTTCTTTCTCCTTTACTTGGTTAAAAAAAAACAATCTTATTGGTGTCTACATGAATATTCTTCCACTTTGAAGACTTCGTGTGAGAAAAGGAGTGTAGCTACTGCAGAAAAAGGGAAGGAATATAATTGCAAAAGTGTGTTCTTTATTCAAAGTGGACTCATTCTACTTTTCTTCACCCCCTAAGTACAGTGCATAAAAATCCCTTGTTAATGGTACATACATTTTTTATGAATTGAACCCTTCATATTGAGAATTCTAGTTTTTTTTATACTGTATGCATTAGCACAAATATAATCACATTAAGGTCACAATGACCCTATCAGTTTTCCCTGAATTCATACAACATTTCATACTCACTGTTTGCTGATAGTGCTGGTGAATGCATTGATGATAAAGGTTACTTACCAGAAGATGGACAGTTGAATGCATTATTATTTCATGTTGGGCAGCTGATCTCTAGCTAAGAAGGGCAGGAGGCTTCTCTAAATTAAACTTCCCTTTCTTTCCATCACTGCCAGCTTACTAAATGCCAAAGAGTGAACACATTAAAGATGATCTTTTTTTGGAACAACTGCCACAGTTTGCCATCTTTCTATAGCTAACTAACATTTCTATATGATTTTTACAGCATTTATCCATGCATGTTGTTTTGCTCTTAATAGAGCAGGGGCCAAGTCATGCTTTTCACCAAAAGTGCAGTTCCCTGACACTCACCCTCCCAATCTGACTCCCAGGCATTCCCCCAAATGAGGTATGCTATGATGGTACCATATCAGGATATACACTGCTGTTTGCCTGGGGAACCATGTGCAATTTATGTATTATGGGCTTGGCTGCTGGCACTACAAGCTGGTAAAAGCCAGGCAAAACATGTGGACAGCCTCTAGTGTGCAATAATTCAGGCTTTTAGGGGGAAGACAAGGGTAGTGTGGCTGACATCTTTTGTTTTTAGAGGCTACACTGATAGACTTATTTACAAAGGACAGGGCTGACCTCATCTAATGACAAATTTAACCCAGATTTTCCAGGAAATTGAAAGAAAAAGCTGTAAAGTAGGGAGGGGATGAGGTAGTGTTCTATCCAATCTATGAGAACCTGTTTAGGAATTCAAATTGTCTGGTTCGGTGAGCAGGGAATATTCAGTTAAGGGAGGAAATGTTCATTTAAACTCAGTGAAAGCACCAGGCACTTACATCGTCAGCAGAGCCAGTGTTCAGTGAAATGCACCCCACAATATATGTAAACGCCTACTAGAGCATCCTTGTCCAGCAGGTATGGTCAAGCAACACTGGTTTATCTCTCTTGCTACCGAGTTCACTGTCTGGTTTCATCCCTGCGGTGTCTTTAACAATTTCACACTCTCTGCTGTGGTCTTTACACAGCCCTGTGGGGCAGCTCCATCAAGTGTCTCATTACAGATTGTTCAGCTGTTCAGACTTTATTGAGACTCTTGACAGAGCTGTCCCACAGAGCAGCATGCTGCAGGAGTCCAGGCGGGATCTGGGAGGAAGCCTTAGCAGCAGCAGCAACTCTGTATGCAGGAGACTGTGCTCCTAGATCAGGCTAAATCACAATGCTGCTAAGTCTACATTATAAACCTATTTAGCTGCACGCTTCAGAAATTCCTAGCTACAAAAATTCAACAGCCCTCTCACTTCTAAAGTAGCTTGCCTTGGCTGATACCTGCAGCAAGTCCTCCTGATGGGGCTCAGCAGGGTAGGCCATTATTTCAAATGAAAGCGTGGCTGCAAGCTGCAGAAACTCCTGGTACGCATGCCTCCAGATCTGGTAAGTCTTGAACTGAATTAACTTCCGTCTCTGTGCTGTTGTCTGAAATCAGCTTTAGTGACTGTTTACAAGGGGCTTTTCCAGGAGTTCCTAAACACTTTATTTTTTTATTCATTTTGCCAGCCAGGTCTTGCAAGCTATATCAAGCCTGACTATCACTGTCAAAATCAAGTCTAAAACACATGACAAGGGCTCTTCATCCCTCCTACTTCCATGTAGACCAAAAGTTAACAACACAAAAAAACAGACCTAGAGAACTAGTAGTTGGCATATCATCCAGTCTTCCAAATTTGAGCAGCTATTAACTTGACAAAGTTAAAAAGTCTGTAGCAACCACAAAGATAGTCTTTCACACAATAAGTACCCTAAATAAATAATCAAGTGGCTTACAAACATTTAGTCATTGTTCCAGGAATATTTTGTCCTTCCTTTTATGACAGATTTCTGCTGGATTTTACCTGTGTTGGATTAGTTCTCTAGGAAAGGTTTAAGAACACAGCACAGGTTAAAAAGCTTTACACGTAACAGACATATATTCCAGGACAGTCACATTGTATGGAAGATTTCCTGGCTAGTAACCCCTTGTCACGGGCAAGACCTCTTTTGTAAGAGCATGTTGTGCAGGAAGAAAATAAACAAAAAGTTCTGCATGACTTAGCTTTGCCAGAATACCAAGCCAGCTTGCTTCAAGGAGAGAGAGAGAATTAAACTATATGGAATATACAATCTGTTTCATTGTTGAAAGCTTGTGTTCATTTATACGTGGATGCCTCCCTACATATAGACACACATTTTTAAACAAATTAGTTTCCTACATCCCTTTCATTTTTATATTCTTATTGTGTTTATTTTTTCAACATTACAGTAATTGAAAAATATCTACTGGTAAAAGATGCTATTAATTTAAGTGCATTCATAGCGTGTTATGTCACTAATAGACTTAGGTAACATTATTCTTTTATCCTTTTTACAAAGCATTATTTTATTGTCCTCTCATTTCTAAGATTTTACTTCCACTTAAAGTCAAGCAGAATGAGGGCTTTGCAGAATTCTGTTATCTTATTGTCATGTCATTATTCTAACTTCATTACACAACAACACAAAACCAACATCAGCTTCTATTTCTCATATTATTTATTTTGAGGATTATGTCAGATCTCAGACTATGTGTACGTGCCTACTAAACATAATTTGGAGTTGGGCAAAAAGTAATGACCAATTCCTTCTAAAAACACTTTCAAAGAAAACTATTCCATATTTCTGTAAGAGCCGTACCATCTGATTTTGTCCTGAGTAACCCCTTAGAAGAATCTAGCTATATGTACAAAAAATAAGCCAATGTCTAGAGGCAGAAGCTAGCCTCTCTCTGGCCACAGCGGAGCATGCAAACAGGAGTCTGGACCCACCCTTCCCACAAGGCAGATCTCTCAGAAGCCTACACATGGCTCAGTGCATCTGATACAGATTCCCACTGCCTTCTTAATATCTTCTTTTACTGTCATTGGTTTTGAGGGACTGTCAGGCTTGGTTTAAAACAGCCGAATCTTCCATCCACCTTTCCTCATAACTGCCATAAAGGAAGGAAAAATCTGAGAGATTGGGTGCTAATCCAACAGAAGAAAAATTTAGGCTTGACTATCATACAGTTATTGTGAGACCTTTGCCAGCTCCTTTTATCTCATACATGCAGAACATCATTAGGATCTCAGAGTTTAGAGAAATCCTGGACCAAATGAGGATGTAAAATGAGAGTGGTTATGCTGGCAAGTATTACCAGCATGCAACTTCTTCCTGTTGTACACTTTGTGTCATCTGACACTGCCCTATCTTTACAGCAAACACATTTGTTGTGGTGCAATGTCTGCACGTGAGGCTCTAGAGATGCCTTTCCTCCATGCTGAATGAAACTACACTCAAGCTCTGCAAGGTAACTTCACATCATATTTGACAAAAAGCCTCGTCATGTTTTCCTTGTGTACTCACATTGGCACAAAAAGCTCCTACTCACCATCCCCAGATGTAGGAAGTCAGGCAAGTCCTGCCTGACCAACCTAGTGGCCTTCTATGATGGTGTAACTGCATCAGTGTAAAAGGGAAGATCCACTGATGTAATCTATCTGGACTTTAGTAATGCCTTTGACATGGTACCCCACAACACATTTCCCTTCAAACTGGAAAGATATGGATTTGATGGGTGGAGTGTTCAGCGGACAAGGAACTGGTTGCAAGATCATACCCAGAGATTGGAGGTCAATGCCTCAATGTCTGGATGGAGATCAGTGACGAGTGGTGTCCCTCAGGGGTCAGTACTGCTCTTTAACATCTGTATTAGTGACATTCATAGTGGGATTGAGTGCACCTTCAGCAAGTTTGCAGATGTCACTGAACTATGTGGTGTGGTCAACACGCCTGAGGGACGGGATGCCATCCAGAGAGACCCAGACAGGCTCGAGCTGTGAGCCCAAGAGAATCTCATGAGGTTCAAGAGAGCCAAGTGCAAGATCCTGCACCAGGGCCATGGCAATTCTGACAATTAGTACAAGCTTGGGGATGAAAGGATAGAGCACAGCCCTGCTGAAAAGATCTTGGGAGTAATCGCGGATGGCAAGCTAGACATGAGCCAGCAAAGTGCCCTCACAGTCCAGAAAGCCACCTGTATCCTGGGCTGCATCCAAAGAAGAGTGGTCAGCAGGTCGAGGGAAGTGATCCTGTCCCTCTACTCAGTGCTGGTGAAACTTCAGCTGGAGTACTGTGTCCAGATGTGGAGTTCTGAGCACGGGAGAGACATGGACCTGTTGGAGTACATCCAGAGGAGGGCCATAAAACTGATCCAAGGGATGGAACACCTCTCCTGCAAGGACAGGCTGAGAGAGCTAGGGCTGTTCAGCCTGGAGAAGAGAAGGCTCTGGGGAGACCTGATAGTGGCCCTTTAGTATCTTAAGAGGGGCTACAGGAAAGAAGGGGACAGACTCTTTAGCAGGTTCTGTAGTGAGAAGACAAGGGGAAATGGTTTCAAATTAAAAAGAGATTCAGACTGGATATAAAACAGGTTTCCCTGAGATGTAGTGGATGCCCCATCCTTGGAGATGTTCGAGGTCAAGCTGGATGGGGCTCTGAGCGATGTGAACTAGCTGTAGATGTCCCTGTTCATTGCAGGGGAGCTGGACCATATGGCCTTCTAGGGTCCCTTCCAACTCAAATGATTCTGTTATTCTATGATTTTCCAGATTGCTTATTCTGTAGGACCTGCTGATAATACAGATAGTAATGCACTAAGTAAATTTAACCTTAAGAAAGAGATATCTAGGTTCAAAACTCAATCTAGATTAAAAACACACTAAAAAAAATTGAAAACTAATTCTATTCACACTTCTAGTCTTCTCAATTTAAATGGACTTCAAAGAGCTTCAGTGGAAAATCCATTCCTTCACCATAATATGTACAATTGACATTCTTGTTCATATTACAGCTGTATACAGTAAACAGGATGCAATAGGTTTCATTTCAGTCTTTATGAAGCACACTACTTCTACATGTTTGCGTACTTCAAATCTGTATTGTTACAATAGCACTGCTTTCACTTAATGTTATTTTAATGACTACAAAGAGTGTTTGTGGACACAACTCCCTAAATGCTAACAATGGGTAAGCATCAGCTTGAGAAATTCGGCACTGTATTATTTATGAAGCTGCAATTCTGCTGTAAATAACCCAGTTGTTAAAATGATATGTATCTATGTAATTGAGTCTTCTGTATACAAATAAATAAGGCTTTATTGCAATGTCAGAAGTTAACAGACCAGTCAATAAAATCAATAACTCACTTTTTCTTGCTTATATATCTAACTTTTCTCCACCTTTCCTATGTTCTCTGCTTGTTCTGGTTACATATTAACACTGAAGGATATATAACATTTATGATATTGTTTAGTAAATGGTGGTCTGAAGAAAAGTCTTAAGAAACACTACCTCAGCAATTTAATACTCTGCCTATTTATTGTGTATTTCAGCATACACTTGTCTGGAATAAATCAGGGAAAAATAAACTGTCTTAGTCTATATATCAGAGTACAAGAGATTTTTAATGTGAATGACTACATGAAGGGCTAAGTAAATTAGGTATCCTGGGGTGCATTAAAAAGACCATGGCCAGCAGGTAAGGGAAGTGATCCTCCTCCTCTACTCTGCCCTGGTGAGGCCACATTTAGAATACTGTACCCAGTTCTGGGCTCCTCAGTTCAAAAAAGACAGAGATCTCCTAGAAGGAGTCCAGCGGAGGGCCACAAAGGTGATTACGGGCCTGGAGCATCTCCCGTATGAGGAAAGGCTGAGTAACCTGGTTCTGTTCAGCCTGGGGAAAAGAAGACTGAGGGCGAATCTGATTAATGTTTATAAATATCTGAAGTAAGACAGTAGGCAACTGGATGAGGACAGGCTCTTCTCAGTGGTGAATAGTGATAGGACAGGGAGCAGTGGCCTCAAATTTGAACATAGAAGTTCCACACAAACAAGTGGAAAAACTTCTTTACAGTAAGGGTGATGGAGCACTGGAACAGGTTACCCAGAGGTTGTGGAATCTCCTTCTATAGAGATGCTCAAGACCCATCTGGACAACCTATTGTAGGGTACCTGCTTTAGCAGGGGATTGAACTCATGATCTCTTGAGGTCCCTTCCAAACCCTGCAATTCTGTGATTCTGTGATATTGATACATTTAGCTAAAAGTGCTCCAGGCCTGGATTACATTATCATATAACCACTGTTAAAATAGCACTGCCAGATTATAACACTGTGCTTCCTTATGCTTCCATGGTTAAGGTTGTGTCAATATTTCCATTATGCTCCCCATTTTTTAAATGTTTATAATGTGGTTTTAAAATTTGCTTTGGCCTAAAACTTGGTGAACCAGAATCCGGATCCTACAAATCTTTTCTCAAGAAAGTTGACCATTTTATTTCAATGGGAGCATTTCTGTTAGCTGGGTACTCACAGACTGTGAACCAAGGTCAAAGGTTACGAGCCTGCTTGCTCTATTTTCCTAACAGGGAATGGCCTCAATTTGTTCCAGGGGAGATTCAGGTTGGACATTAGGAAAAATTTCTTCTCCAAAAGAGTGGTTAGGCATTGGAACAGGCTGCTCAGGGAGGCGGTGGAGTCACCATCCCTAGAGGTGTTCAAGAAACTTTTAGATGTTGTACCAAGGGACATGGTTTAGTAGAAAATATTTGGTGATAGGTGGATTGGATGAACTTCAAGGTCTTTTCCAACCTTGGTGATTTTAAGATTCCATAGTAACAAAAAGAGGATTTTGTCCCTTTAAAAATAGTGTTTGAGTTTTTTAAAATAAAAAACAGAAAGGATATGGAAGCACTGGAAAATAATACTTGATTTTGTGATATGATTACGTCCTTAACTTGATAATCTCTTGTTTTCAGTACTTAGAAGAAGAAGAAGGAAAATTAACAGCCAAGCTACTGCAATGTAAAAACTAGCCGTGGGGCACATACACTAAATTTTATTCAACTAATTACATTTTCTTGTGGATTTTCATCTGGGATCTAGCACATCTTCTAAGCAGGGTAAAATTGGGATGGCTCCAAATGAGCCATTCTTGTCTATAAGGAATACAAACACATGCACAGAAGTGATCTTATTATGTATGCTCCATACAGGCTCTTCATTCAAAAAATATTTTAACAGATGTCATGCTGCATAAATATAATGGCTCATCTGAGGGCTAGAAATGCTTTACTCACAGTAGAAACAAATTTGGGCAGCATTTTTCAAATTGAGTTAAGTTCTTAATACACACCCACAGGCTTAGTTAGACTTATAGATACAATATCTTTTTCTTTCCTCCTCCTTAGCACAGTCTGTTATCGATAAAAATGTTCCTGTTTGAATGCTGTTCTCTTGGTTCACTGCCGAAATATGTCCTAACTCTGCATTTCACTTTTTGATAAGATTACTGTGGAACACTGTTCAGAAAACAAATGTAAACCCCCTTTTCATGACTCCAGCAGCCTATGGGTTCTCCAGCAAACACAGGAGGTACATCACATACAATAGCGTAATTATCTGCTTGAAAACTGACCACAAACAGGGTTGTCCAGAACAGCAGCAGATGACTACACAGTCTTTCACTTTGTTAATCAACACACATACACACACAAAAGACTGCTTCTAAAACAGATATAAAGCCAGGTGATGAGCAAGAGCAGATTATGCAGCTCAGGATTCCTTCTAGAGTTCTGCTGGAAGGACAGGCTTCCACTTCTGCTTTCTCTGCCCCTGATATGGACTTGCTGCTTGTTGCCGTAAGTTGTATGTGACTTGGTAATGTAAAGATCTCAGCAAATAACTTCACTATTGTAAGTAGACCCTCTGAAATCACATCAGTATGAGGCAGCAGTAACATTTCCTTATGCCCCGGGGTTAAGACCCCTCTGGGCATACAGTGGGTGGTACTACCCTCAGATCTTACAGAAGCTGCAAGGCTCTGCAAAGCTTTCCAAGGCTTCACAAAAATTGGAATATTTTCTTTTAGTTTATATGATTTTGTTTGGCACTGAAGAACCAGGCTCTGGCAGGTGTGTAGATCCAAGTATAGGATTAATAAAGAGGGATATCTGCTGAGAACAACATGAATTTTCCTTGCATGGAAATAACTTTAAAAAATCTCATGTAGTAATACAAGGCAATTTTAAAACCTGTTACTTTCAGAGAATTCCTTTGTACTTGGAAAAAAAATGTTTTGCATTAGAATGGGAACAGGACAGTCAGTCAGAGCAGAGGGGTGACAGATCCTGTCATCAACACAAGTGTTTAAACATATCTGAGCCTGCGTAAGCCTGGAGGCCCTACACACTTTTCCCTCTCATACTGGAATGAAAGGTAGAATTTCCCTGTTAGGAGCAACTCATCCTCCAAGGATACTTTCCTCCTCCAAAAAGATAAATATTTTCAAACACTGTATCATATTCACACTCTTCTGTAGTTACCAAAGATATAAATATCTTAATATTCCAAAACTGTAATATAATGCAATAAGATTCAGCATAATAACATCCATCAGAGAGGACAACTTAAAAGAAAAGCATGGCATTTTCTGTACGAAATGATACACAATGACCATTGCATAGAAATGGATCAATCTGGCTCCAGTGGAGCAGCAGCATAAGCATTCAAAACAGCAGTAACTACAAGCTCTGGTAAGGCAGTTTTCTTCCCAGTGTCATCTCATTTTATCCCCCCTGAGCAAGGCTGAAAGTCATGTTGAAAAAACATCCAAAGACAGCTTTCCATCCCTGCCCCCCCCCCTCCCCCCCTTGAAATCCTTGATTTTGCTAATAATTCTATATAGGCTAGCAATTTCCAGTTGTAGCACACAGTACTGAGTCCAATCACATCCACCACAAATCCTATTCTTTTATGAGTTTACAGCTTTTGGGGGATAAAAACACACTCTGGGACAAAATTAGACATATGGAATTTGTGCTTTAAAAGAAAACTTTTTGTTCTAAAATATTTTTGCCATTTAAATTGTATACAATTGATGGGAATAATGTAGATAATTCATTGACAGTGTCTCTGTCATCATTCTTATCTTTTAATATAATTTTAAAGAATGCATTTCATAATTTCAAGGGAACAGAACATTCCAGACAGTGAGTTTAGTATTTGGATGGCATATCCTTGGATCTCACTGAACTTTGTTCCACAACGAGCCAGAGTTTTCCTTCACATTTCTTCTCCATACTTTGGCAGATAGCTAGATTCAAATCCAAAATCTGAATTTGAATAACTATGGTCTTCTCTAGTATGCATCACTTTCTGGTTGTTCTCCAGGGGTATGCTTAAAAATTGTAAAATGTCATGGCAGGAGTGCCACATACAAAGCCATACTGAGTCAGTTCTCAGTACCTTTGTACTGCTGAGGAAAAAGCAAGGCTGAAGAACAACTCACAGTTTCACTGAGTTTAGGAGCAGGGTTTTTGATTGTTTGTTTAAAAAAAAACAAAAAAAAAACACAAAAAAAAACAAAAAACCAAAACAAACAAAAAAAACCCCACCATGTTTTATAATGCCAGAAATGCATGCAAGCTGGATTTTTGCTACTGATCACATTACCACAAGCACATGGAAGCACCAAGCAGACCCAGAAGTTGTTTCTAACATTTTTGGCGTTTGTGAATTCCTGAACCTTTCCCAGAACAGGTATGGAGCCATTCAAAAAATCTCAGTTTAAGTGAAATAGTTTCTTTTTCACTGATTCCCAAGTCTACAAACCAGAGAACTAAAATCTCTTTCCTACCTCACATGTTTGGGGTCCATTCATTTTCTGGAACTCACTGATAGCTTTTACAAATTTTGCAACACAATATTACAGAGCATTTCTACAGTAATGCCAGTGCATATTTAGGAATTATTATTTGCTTCTAATCAGTGATAGGAAATACTAATGATGATAATGGCGCTTGATTGCATTATTAGCACAAAATCTCTTCTGTTCACTTTACCTTGGGGACAAATTTCCCTGAGGTAAGAGGCCAGGAGGAGTGAGCTCATATCCCAAACTGAGCCCTCCAATGTGACTCAGAGTCAGAAGTTCTGAAATTGACTCACTTCTCTGTCAGTCCTCTGCACTCTACACGTCACTGACACATGGCTATGTGCTGGAAGTGACGGTCCCCATCTTCCCAGTTAACAAAATCTGTTTTGAACAACTCAATTCCATGGTTAATTTTGCATCAGACTCCCATGCCCTGCACTCTGGACAATAGCAGTGAATGTTCAGCAAGAGAATACACTCAAGAAGCTCCTCTGATGAGGATTTTCCAGTCTGCCCCTCAGCCAGCAAGACTGTAGCAATGCTCCCAGGTGGATGTTGGAGTTTCTTTAAAGAAAGTTTCTTGCACTCCATCATCACCATACTGTGTGCATTTTAACAGAGCAAAATGGCTCTGTTAGGCTTTACAACCATCTCCTAGGCTTAACAGTTTTCACAAACACTTTGCATTCAATTTGCCCCAAGTCCATGTGTTTGTTATTCCCTATGACTTACATATACTCATGGCCATTTCAGCTACTCCCAAGGTGGCACCAGGTAACCCTTCACTTTCCACCAAAAGCTCATCACTCTGTCAAGCTGTTAGGGCCCACTGGCACAATAGACCCAAGACAGACTGTGGAAATATACTGCCTTGCTACCTTCAGAGACAGAGGTCTGAATGATTTTCTGCTCAATAAACTGTAAATAAAAATGACAAGAACCACTATTAGAACTAGGGTGATTAGCCCTTAGTCAGTGGCCATGACAGTACTCTGAGGTCCTTTCAGTAAGGAAATACTATGGTTTAGATTCTTCCAAGTACTTACTGTAGCTGCTTTGTTTATGACCAGTATACAATTACTACCATAATATCACAGAATCATAGAATCCTTTGAGTTGGAAGGGACCCTAAAAGACTATCTGGTCCAACTCTCCTGCAGTGAACAGGGACATCTACAGCTATGTTGCTTAGAGCTTGGTCCAGCCTGACTTTGAATTTTTCCAAGGATGGGGCATCCATCACATGTCTGGGCAACCTCTTCCAGTGCCTCACCACCCTTATTTTAAAAAACGTCTTCCTTATATCAAGTCTAAATCTCCCATTTTAGTTTAAAACCATTTCCCCTTGTCCTATCACTACAGAGACTGCTAAGGAATCTGTCCCCTTCTTTCCTATAGCCTCCCTTGAAATACTAAAGGGCCGCTATCAGGTCTCCCCAGAGCCTTTTCTTCTCCAGCCTAAACAGCCCCAGCTCTCTCAGCCTGTCCTCACAGGGAAGGTGTTCCATCCCCTGGCTCATTTTTGTGGCCCTCCTCTGGATGCACTACAGCAGATCCATGTCTTTCCTGTATCAAGGACTCCACATCTGGACGCAGTACTCCAGGTGAGATCTCACCAGTGCAGAGCAGAGGGACAGAATCACTTCCCTCAACAAACTGACCAAAATTTACATTTCAGAACAGCTGAAAAACCCTGCAACTATTTTTCTTCCAGTAAGAGGTCGGTCAAATATTTGTTTCTCCTGAAAAAGCCATGTCCAGTGGTGATAGACTTCTTCCCAAATTTGGATCCATTAGGTCAAATTCTGCTCTCCCACATTCAAGCAGTTCAGCTGAATGCAGTAGAGCTCCAACTGGTCATACAAAAACATGATCCATGTGAAGGTCTGGCCATCCTCCAGCTTTGCTGGGAGTTAATAGGTTTGGTTCTGACACAGATTAGATTAGGGAGGCATGCATCAACATCTTTTACTGTTCAGTTTTGAGCCTACACATTTCTGTTTAATTTCAGCATAACTAGTCACATGCTGACACTTAAGGGCATGGGGGATTAAGTGACAGCTAAACAAAACCCCTGCTGCATGCGTATGTTTATACTTAAACATCATGCCCTTTGTAAAGAACATGAAAGTGCAATTACATCCGTTGCTGCATTTAGTCCATGTGTTTATGCTATCCTGTATGTTGCAATACATTGTGGTAGCGTCACTTTCCATGCACCTGTGTGATGACCCACCTGAGAGAACTGATACATGGCAGAATCAAGTTCTTTTCAGCAGGATGGGCTCCTCGATCTGGTTTGACACATGGATTCAGTTCCAGATAGCAGAGTAAAGTTGAGGTGAAGTGAGGAAGCCAAAGTAGCAAGTCTAGAAGGTGTTAATGGACACCTCTGCAGAAAGGATTAATCTCTGGGTGTCTACTGATGGAAACAGTTCAAACAAACAGAGGAACTTCTAGTGACAGTGGGCTGGACTGGTCATTTTTATGATCCTGTGAGATTTTGGACTGGCACACAGAACTGGAAAAATGCCTTCAAACAACAAACCAGAATGAAGACATTGCACTCAAATTTTCACTCAGGCATATTGTAATACAGTGAAAATCCCTTTGTACAGTATTCTGTCTGCTTGAGATTCTCCTATGATCACCCTAGAGGGTAGAAAATTTGACAATTTGAGTTATTCAAAAACTCCTCTTTTTATGGAACATTGCTTGCCTCTAAGTTGGAGAGCAGAGCAGTACAGAGGGGTTGTCTGCATCCTCACGAGGACAACAGCATGCATTTCACCAACAGCAAGCAGAGCTGGTTTGTCCAGATGTGCAAAGGCATAGATTACTCAGGTTGGCAGTGTGAAATATTGAGCTTGGAAATGAATCTGGAAGCAGGCCAGGAGATAAGATCCAGAGTATGTATGTTTGAATCAGTGCTCAAAGCAATAGACTCCCAAGGGGTCTGCAGTCATTGCTGACACTCGTTTGTTGACATGTTGCTCTACTCCATGTTGGCCAGCACATACACTACTCCCAGGGATGGGTTCTCAGTTGGTCCTGGTTCTGAGTGCTCAATTTTTAGGCTTCTCAAACTCTTTTACCAATTTTCCAAAAATAAAAATTAAACAAACAAAGAAACAAACAACAACAACAGCAATGAAAAAAAAAAACAACGCAAAAGGATCTGGATTATTTAACACATGGCTTATAGGTCAAGTTTCCGTTTTGATCCTGAATTAGATAACCCTGCTCTGCAAGGAGAATTTGCTGCATCTTGGTGGTCAAGGTTTCTCTACACAGGCCATGACCTTTTTCAGGGCTTGATGCAAGGCTAATTGTTTTCAATAAGACAGGTATCCATAGTCTTCCACAGGTTTGGGTTGGCACAACAGTATTAAGTGATATTCCAACGAAGACAGGGAGTACAGGCAAACAGTGCTGTTTGCAGAGGTTCTAGCAAGCCCAATGAGTGCTGAACACACTGCATTGTGAGGCACTTTCTGTGCTTCACAGAATGAATCTGCATTCCTTCCACTTCAGACTTAAATACTTTCTTCAGGCACACTCTCATCATCCCTCAAATCTAGCAATCTGGCAATTCCCTCTTATCGTAAATTTGTCATGTACTTTAAAGTGCTCTGGCTTTCAGTCTTTTAGCAGACACTAGCAGACAACTGAAACAAGACAGAGAAACCACCACTGTTTAAAATCAGCCTAACAAGAAGATAACATGCTACCCCATCACTGCTAGCCACAGTGAGAAGTACTCAGCAAAGTGACTCATGAGACTGGCATTACCAAACTGCGCACAGACATGTCTACCAGTCTGTCATATGCACAATGCTGTTGTGCACCATTCTATACAGAAATGTTTTGTCATTTCTGTTCCACAGCTGAGCTGCTGGGAATTGGTCCCCGTATTTTCTGATGCTTGCAGTCTATGGCTGCCTTTTCTCCTCCTCTATTGTCTCCTCTATGTCCCCTCAACTATCTCCCTGTCTTGCTAAGATGAGGATGGATTTACTGTTTTCAGAAGTTTTCAAGGGACACTTATTCACACAAATCTAGGTAATCACTGAAAGTCTATTTCTTGACTGTCAAAATTCCTCTTGGTGGATATTCCTTATGGTGAAGTTCTAATCATGATTGGGGAAAGAGGAGTTCGTATGTCAGCCCAAGTCAAAACCTTATTTCTCCTTGACTAATGAAGGTCTGTGGAAATTCCACAGATTCCATAAATTCTCTGCTGGCCGTCAGATTAAGACTCATTCGTTTGTCTTATTCCCAAGTCAAGCCAGGCAAAGCTCGAACAGGAAAAAAAATAAGCACACATGGCAGAACTATTTTAACTATCTCTTTACTATGCATCTCTCACCTGCAGTCTACACACAAATTAACAAAAGGAAATTAAGGAATTCATAAAAATGTTGCAGGATGATGCAGACACAGTAAGATAAGGTTCACAACACAACTACTTGTTAGAGTTAGCCCTAAGAAACCTGACACAACAGAAAAGTTCAGTTCTTTCAGATATCCATTTGTTCAGTCCAGTACAAAAAGAAGCCTCATGTCCTCCATCTATTTCATCAGTGAGGAAACAGGCACAAACTGACCAAAATGCATGCTCAAGACTGAACCATCCGAAATGATGCATTTTCAGAATTGGAAGCAACCTTTCCTCTGGAGCTGTTTTGTCCCTATATTTGAGCTCAAAATTAAAAATAAACTGTAAAATAAACACAATAATAAATATGTAGGTCACTCTGAAAGTAATGCCTCCTATTTATTTCCATGGAAACTACAACAGATACAAAGAGCACAACAACACCATTTGATAGAGCAAACTCTCAGCTACAAAACACTATTTTCCAACTTAGTCACCACCATTAACTACACATTTTCACCAGCAATGAACAAGAGCCTGCATGCCACGCTCATAAACATCTGCACCAGTGGAGGTGACCCACTGTTGCTGTTGCCACTGCTGAAACGCACCACTCACTGCCTGACTGTGCTCACATCCACTGTTTGGTTTCCAGAAACATTCAGCAAGCGTTGATGAATGTCAGTGGGTGCCATTGTTTCTGCATAGAGGAATTCAATGACACACCTTTGCTTCAGATTTACTTCCATGTCAGATGCCATTTTGTCAGACTGCTCTGCTGCTGTTATTGTCACACGGCAACAAAATGTAGTGGAATATTGGCAGGAAGGTTCAGTCTCTACTGCCATACCACCAGTATCCACCTCCGATGTCATGGGCCTACATAATAAAATAGGAGGCATTACTTTTAGAGTATCACTTGCACTGTTAGCAGCTGGAAAAGTAGAAAATCAACTAATGATGACAAACAGTTGCATATGAGATAAATGCAAGCAAGAAAACTAAATAAAATCCAACCATAGAAACAAAAAACTTTTTATACACATTGATGAGAAACAGTAAACCAGATACTTTCAGCTTTTTCAAAATGGGTCACAATAGATGCTACCTCTCACAAGGGCCAGGTATAGCCTGTAGAAATATACAGAAACTTTTGCTAAGTTTCTGAATGCTCTCTACATTGCCTCTGCTTTTCCCCTCAGAACGTGCATTATTCCTCTCAAGCCAGTTATGACATGGACTGGATTCAAACTCTTACCGCTTCATCCCTTCTCTCTTAGCCCGTGAAGTACATGCAGAACTCTAATCAGTGGACAAGATCATTCTGTAGATATCCAAGGTATTTGCCAAGGGGCTATATTTAAATATGCATTGTTTGCAACTAAGGCATAAAGCTATGAGAGGTTATTATA
The DNA here is from genome assembly GCF_002078875.1 of Numida meleagris. Taxonomy (NCBI): domain Eukaryota; kingdom Metazoa; phylum Chordata; class Aves; order Galliformes; family Numididae; genus Numida; species Numida meleagris. The sequence continues at coordinate 49,666,010 of NC_034410.1, read as the reverse complement.
AAATTAAATGCAGCTATAAATTAATTTCTGAAACCACTATTCATTAATATTTAATATATTTATATAAAGGATAAATCTTCTCAATTCCCTAGGCATCCTGCATTTAATAATGTGGAAACAGCTTATCTCCTTCCTGTTGCTGAGACTGGATTTGTAATAACTACTAATGTTAAATGTATTTTTTAAAATCAATAATAAATAAATACATAAACACTTCCCCCCAGAATGCTGCTGATGCTATTTACAAAATTAAAAAAACCAGCAACTACGGAATACCAAGAGACTTCATAACCATTTCATTACTACTTTCCTAATTGCATGTGGTGGAGCTGCATAATCAGTTTAGAGAAATTGAAATCTTTGGAACTGACTCTCCCCACAGACGTTAACAATAAGCATCCTGTGCAATAACACAGTGCTTAATGTAATATAAACATTATATGCATCAAGCTTTAAACATCCCTTGGCTTCTCCTGCTGGAATTGGACATTTTATAACACTCTTGTGTTCTGCCTCTGCATTGAATCAAATATCTAATTTACACGCTGTAAAATACAATATTCCCATATTACAATAAATAAAGAAAGATACATTCATAAAACACACACACACCACTGGTATGAGGATAAGCAAGACTACATTTAATAAAGTGGAAATAAAGCAGACTCTTCTAGGAAATCTGAATGGATTTTAACGCGTAATATGAAAGAAATTGCTTCTGTTTCCCACTGTGTCCCTGCAAATAACTGAGGCTGATACTACACAGTTCTCATCCAACTTACTCCCACTTAGCATGGGACTTTACTCATGTGTTCCTCATGTAACTCCACCCACATAAGCAAGTATTTTTACTCAAGTGTATTCTATCTATAGGATTACTCTCTAAAGAGAGAGGTTAATATTTTTTCTTCCACGAGTAACACGTTACTAAGTAATGATGGAACTAGGAAACATTCACAGGTACATTTTCAAGTCAACAGAGAGTCTATACAAAGAACTCAAAACCATGAAGAATGTTTACCTTTATCTGCTTTCATTTCCTATAGCAAATAAAGAAAATCAGACATTTTATTATTATTGTTACTATAAAGTTTTTGTCTTTTTTAAAGACTAGGAAAAGAGTTTCTTTGGAGGTAAAAGGTCTGATTGATGGGTTTTGATAACCTTTTTCAGGTACTTCAAACTTCCTACACAGAGAAATCTCAATTTTTAATATCATAGAAGAAATAGAAAAAGTTATTTGCTTTTTCTTCCAGAAGCACCAGCTCTGACTCAGGGCAGGGGACTCCAGAGTCAAGCAGGGCATTTTGTAACATCATTTGATGCTTTTTGAGAATGTAAGACAGAGTTTTGCTGAGCTATGCAAGGCACCAAGCAAAGCATTTGCAGCCAGCCCATGGTGTGCTACTTTGATGGCCTCAGCCTCTGTCTGGCAAAGTATTTCGATCACATGACTCCCAATGAAAGATGGGCTTGGCAAGGCCAGTAGGACTCCCATGGATGTGAAAGATCATCGTTGGACAAGGATCATTTGTCTGTATGTGAAGTAGTGGTTTATAAAAGAAAGATTTGCTATTAACCTTAAAACAATACTGTGCTAAAAAAGAAGAATTAGAAAAAAAAAAAGGGGGAAATACAGTCAACTGAATCTAATTACAGTTTCTCCACAACTAGTCCATCCTTGGATAAAACATCAGACAGTGGGGAAGTATTGCACATTCTCACAAGTTAAAAGCCCATTGAAAACAATCTAAGAAGCAAAACAAAATGAATATGACAATCAAAATAATGCAAGCAAAACAAGAGCATTAGTGGAAGCTTAATGCAAAAGGGATGCACTTTATTTTGCTACTGTTACTGGTTTTTCAGAATATGGCATGAACAGTTGTAATTGGGCTGGGTCCTTCTAGTTTTGTTTTATTCAATAAACATTAAGCTCTGAAAATAATCTATTTGTCCTAATACATGTGTGTGCATATACAGATGTGTATTTATGTCTTTCCCACATCCTCTCTCCCCCTTCTTAAGTAAATCTATCCTCATATCACCTCATACGCAGAAATGAAAGTAGACTGACTCCTACACAAGAGGAAATATAATTTCCCTCCTTTCCCCCCTCTGAGTTATACTTCAGCATCATTCTGAAAGAAGGCAATAGAAATCTCTCTCTAACAGCATTTCCCTTCACTATTGCATCTTGAAGCAAAATTTTGCATCTGTGATATATAGCAGTTTGCGTACCTAGTTGTAAAGGTGAGTAAAAGTACTCAAACTACACAACTGATTGTTTTAAAATACAGATTTACTTTCTTCAAACCATTCACTTCAAACACCTGAAGAATTTTCAGGGTGAAACCAGAGTCAATAAATTAATTGAGGGGGTACTTGCAGTTTTGTGACGTTTTTTTTTCCTAAGTCTATTGTCTGAGAAATAAGGAAAAGGTTTGAGCTGCCAAACTCTCCTTTTCCTTTGGTATATCCAGCATTTTCCTCCAGTCTCTTTAAATCTAATGCTAAAATATAGCTGTAGCTGAGATGGGAAAATATTTTCCGAATCGCACCACAAATCAATACATTTTCAATATATGTGTGGTGGATGCAGAGAAAGAACATTTTGACCACATAGAGGAGGATCATATCTATCACTGGCATGAAGAGGTGAAATCCACTTCACTTAATCCTGCCATGGCATGGAAAGCCTGTATAGAAATGAAATTCCTGTCCAAGAGCACTGCATTATCCACTGAATTCTTGTCAATGAAAAATTAGCATTTAGTATTAGGTGCAGCTTTGGGAAGAGTATCTGCAGTGCCCCTTTGCATGTAACAGATACACCCTGCTAGCAATCATGGACTCACCGAGCTGGGAGAAAGGGCAAGTCGGGAGGCAGCTTGCAATGGATTAGGGGCATGATGAATTGCGTCTTCAGCTGCAGGCAGCAAGTACACTAGCCTAAGCCTGCACTGGTCTTTGACCTATTTGCTATGGAACCAATAGGTAATCAGCCTAGACTGGAATATAACTTCTGTTGAGGAATGCCAGCTTGTGGTGGAGGCAGCCACAAGGGTAAGTCAGCCCTGAAGGAGTATCTGATGGGAGCAAATCAAATGGGTACCTGATACAGAACGACCAAAGCACTTCTCCTCTTCAGCTCACAGATAAATTCTTGTCCCAGGGACATGAGGTGAGTAGAAGTACCTCCTGACTCACCACAAATTCAGTAAAAGGGACTCCCAAGGGATGGCTGAAATAGATTGGTTTTGGAGCTTAGCAGCAGAACTGCTAAATAGGAACAACAGCATGCTTTAAATAAAAGCAGTGCAGTGCTAAAAATGTCAGTGTGAAGTCTCTTTTCCTGTTTGATTTCTTCATGTTTCTTTTCCGCCCAGTTGTTTTATTTTAAATAAACAAATGTGGACTCTAAGGTAGAAGGATATCCTGGGATTCTGCCAGACTCCAAAAGCTCATAAAACACATAGGAGTTAGTGGCTACTTCTTTGGGCTGTGATACAATAACTTTCAAACAGAGTTTGCCTAGCCCCATACTAGCACAGAACTGGGTCTTTGGTGATAGATCTGTCTCTGAAAATGGCAACTAGGAGGAAAAAGCAGTTCATTAATAGAGCATATGTAGGTGTTCATAAGACCCTTAACAGATTTTAAATCAGAATATATAAGCAAACAGAAAAAGGGTTTTCTCATTACTCCCATGCTTGAATTTGTTTCTAGTAAGGCTAGTGAGAAAAGCTTCAACATCTCTCCGACAGTAGGCCACTAAAGCTGCTTACTATTATCAATAGTGATGATGTGCAGCTACGTGACTTGTTTTTCCTACTTTCTCTCTCTTCCACGCAAAAGGAAAAAAAAAGAATAAAAAAGGAAAAGAAAAAAAAACACAAGGGAAGAGGAAGGATTCACAAACCACTACTTGATACTGAGGAAATTCCATTTTTCTATGGAGTTTTTATTATTATTATTTCCATTCCCGTTTTCAATAAGATAGCTCACCAGAGGACACTCGTGTCCCCAAGACACAGAGACACATGGCAAGCTCTGGAGAAGATGGCACACTATTTGGCAGGGAGCCAGAGGACGCAGGGCTGCCTCTGCCGTGAGCAGGTGTAAGGATGCTAGAGGGAGCCTTCACAAGTGTTGAACCAGCTGTGATCTGCAGGGCAGAGAGGGATACCAGAAACCCTAGGACATTCTCCTGTGGCATGGTTACGTGGTATCTGGAAAAACACTTGAGTTAGACATCTGGCTGCCAGGACAATACAAATGCCACAAAGAAGTAACTGCAACAATATGAAAGGAACATTCATGGACCAGAGTGATAGGAAAAAGCTTTTCTGCATATACCGCATTTTAAAATCACTTGAATTGTCCGGTAGATTTTTGACATCAGACTTGTAAGACAGGTGAGTATGAAGTACCTCTTTGTCACATTAACAGGTAGCAAAGGTAAGAAAAGAAAGCCAGTAATGCTTTGTCCAATGCAGACTTAGTATTTGTGGTTTTTTGACTACTGGTCCCCACGTTCCAACCACTAAACCTTGCATCCAGTAGCTAAGGAAGCTCCATGCAAGTAGCACTAATCTTATCTTGGTGCTGGAAGAAAAACAGATCAATACAGTATTCAGAAGTTGATGTATGGCTGAAGTATTGATGCAATTTTTCTTATGTATATAAATGTCTTGCTATTTCTATTTTGTTTGTTTTTCTGTGCTTGCAAAATAAATGCTGTGTTTCTAATTGTTGTATACCCTGCTCTTTTCCATCCTCTAAAAAAAAAATAAAATGAAGAAAAGGCTTTAACAAGAAGCTTTATGCTCATCAGTAGCATGTTTTCTTCAGAACGTGTGATTCAGTCCTGCCAGCCACTGAGTCACCCTGTGGTTGTGAAAATTGGGAACACTTTGGCATATCTTAGGTTTAATTAGTACCTGGCAGGAACAGCCCTCAAGACATATTTCATTTTCACTATTTAATTTTTATCATTCCCTAAATTGATAAGTTTTCTTTTTTTTTTTTTCTTCTTCAGAAATGCTGCAACTTCTGGAAATAGTTCCATCTCTTTATTCCATATTTGTACAGCACCTAATGCCATGATATCTGCTGTGTCAGGACTGGGATTACAAATTGCTAATACAATAGCCAGCCTTCTTGAAGATGACAAAAAGGTGTGGGCTAAGAATATGCAATCATTTACCTATTAAAAATGAGTGAAAAAGTGTCATCCTCTTATGCCATTTAATTCCCTAACACTCTATAACCTAAATAAAAATACATTTCCAATTTTTTACAAAAAAAAAAAAGACACAAAAATGTTGCAAATTTCATTTGAACTGATTTGTGATACGGGATGCTATAAAGCTTACAGTAGTCTGTGTCTTCAACATGGGATTAGTTTCACCTACTGATCCAAGCAGAAAATTTATGATTTTATACTGTTTTGTTTTTATTTCAAAAAAAAGTATCTACAAACAGATGAATTTCATCAAAATTCCATTATCAGTAGAGAAAGGGTGTAATATATTACAGAACATTGGTTTCTAACATCCTGAATGAAATTCCAGATCAAAACCAGAAACAGGGGGAAAGAAACCCACCAGGCTTCCAAAAAGGAGGCAGTATCCTGACAGATTCTGCACTGGGCTGAGGCTGCGAGCACTAATATCCAATTCAGGGGCACAACAAATTCATTTCCCAAGTTAATGTCCTACAACATTGTACCCTCATCTTCTCTAAGGTGCACATTCCTCTCTATCTTGTTTTACTGAAATAGTTCCATTTCTTTTCCACAGTGGGAGGAAAGCCAGGCACAAAGCCTTGGCATTTTAGTGACATGGGACTCCTGTGCCCAGGTCACCTCCAGCAACCTTCAGCCCTCCTGGAGCCCAGCACCAGCACTTAAAGAATTGCTCTCCCTGTTTCAGAGTCTTGAATTGAGTGTCAGTGCAGGACTCATGCTCTCAAGTAACACATTCCGTTGTAACAGCCATCCTAGTCATTGGACACACCTCATAGGTTTATTTTTTACGTTTCTTTCACTTAACCAAAGCAACCTCTGTATGCTGGCAATCAAGCGGTGTCTTGGTTACCTTCTTCTTCACAAAGCTTGTCACATCCTTGTCACACTATGACAGGTATGGGACTAAGCACAAGACTACAATAAACAAAAAAAAAAAGGTGCCTTCTAGCTGGGTGTCCCTTGGGGAGTGCTCTACAGGGTCTGGTCCCTGTTGTGACTGGCAGTCACCAGCATGCAGTTAGCTCTGGGCTGTAGTGTGCATGACATCCAGGCCTAGCTACCAGTAACAGCAGAAAGAAGCCATTTGCAATAGTCCCGGCGTCCCACAAGGCCAGACATGGTTCACACATCGATGAAACAGGAGGATCTGCATCATTCCCATTCAAGAGCAAGTGCTGGATTCTTGACCTGAGAGGGGGTAACTGTGAACATATGTACAAAATGGGGGATGAGAGGCTAGAGAGCAGCCCCACAGAAGGGGATCTGGTGGTTCTGGCTGATAGCAAGTTGAATCTGAGCCAGCAGTGTGCCCTGGCAGCCCAAAGGGCCAACTGTACCCAGGAGTGGTGCATCAGGCCCATGTTGCCAGCCCGGCAAGGGAAGGGGTTGTCCCACTGTGCTCTGTGCTGTGCAGCCTCACCTCCAGCACTCAGTGCAGGTTTGGGTGCCACAATATTAGAAGGACATGTAACCACGAGAGAGCATCCAAAGGATGGCTATGAAGATGGGGAAGGGTCTGGAGGGCAAGGTGTAGGAGGAGGGTGAGGGGAGGCTCATGGCGGCCAAATAGTTTCTCACATGGGGAGTGGAGGGGCAGCCCTGAGCTCTCCTCTCCGGTGACAGTGACAGGTCCTGAGGGAACAGCGTGAAACTGTATTTCACAAGGCTGTGAACATCTTTTCAGAGGAACAGCATACTGTGGTTACCCATTTGGTTAAATGTTGCAACTTTAGCAGCAGTTACTCTGTTTGCCAGCAACATTAATAACCTGACTACTGGTAGCCTTCCCCTCCAGAGGGGTTTCCATCAAAGGGAAGAATAGCACTGATATTAATCATTGAACAGGCTGGCTCCTGGGCGTACATCAAAATATCCTTATGCAGGACATGAATTCACTCTTTCTGCCATGTGTGGAGACAAAGCTGCTGCCATTCCTATACAAAGTGACATCTGTTTCCCATAGACACCTTTTACAATACATACATCTGCTAACAGGTGTTCTTCTGTTTGCTTCCATTGCTCCACTGTTTATTATAATCATCATGATACATACTTTCTTCCCGTTCATTACCAGCTTTCCAGTGTTTTGGATTTATAAACACACTGGAAAATAATATGAAATTCTCAGATTTTTAGAAAACATTGTAATGTAAGTAATATAGAACTATAAAATCTAGGTGGATGTTATACCTGTATGATATTGCAAGGTATGATGTATATTTATCATTCAAATTTTGCTGTGTTTCATACAAGCATCTCATTAACACATCTCACGTTGATTTTCTGTAACATTTATCCCCTCTGATTAGCTGACTGATTCAATGATAACTATTTTTTTCCAGTCTCTCTGCTACAGCAATATTTTCCCCTTTGTCATTTTCTAAACTTTTACTAAAAGTTAAATTAACTCAGCATGCAAGAATAGAGTGTCTTTCTCTAACGGTACGTCTAAATTGCTAAACTTTCATAACACGTTTGTAGAAAAAAACACTGAGGGTGTTATTCTAAAAGTGAAGGTCTTGACTTCCCAAAGCAACACATTTTCTGTACTAAGAAGGCTCAATTGGAAACACTTCAATATCATTACAATTTTATGTAGAGAAAAGATATTTTATGATTTTTTTTAGAGAGGATTTTATGGATCCCTCTGAGCCTTGTTCAATTCAGCTCGATCCAAAGACACTTGAGAATCAAAAAAACAACTGCAGCAAAATGAGTGCTGAGTAGCTGCCAGCTGTAGCTCTGCAGGCACTTTTACATGGGCTTTCTTTTATCCTGGAATTGATATGGCTGATGGAGAAATTGGAGGGTGGTAAGGGGGCAGCAGCCCCCATTACAATTGCTCTCACCTCACATGACACAGGTAGCTGCAATTTCTCTCTTCCTTGCCCATATGAAACCCACGCTGCCATGGGCATTGTGGTTTCTGCTCTGGTTACTGAAATTGCACATGTCACTAAGGTACGGGCACACAAAAATATTTCTAAAGTCAAGAACCCATGGTTTTCACTGCAAGAGAAGTGTGGCACATAGATAATTAAAAGTTCACCTGTCCTATCAACCTGTCTATATTTCACCATGTCAATAGAGTTAAAGATCCATTGGAGGAAGAACAATACAAGTGAGAAATACAGCTGAGGCCATTAAGCACAAAATTTCTAAAATAGTCTTGGCAGATCATCATGGCTTTATGTTATACACTCTGTCATCTCAAGTTTTTCAGGCTTTCACTTGAAGGATTAAGACTTTCTCCTGAGACATGTCAGGCCAAGCTCCCATGAATTCCAATTGCCATGCTAGGGACTGGATGGGACTTGGGATAATTTATTATGAAGCTGGCTTCACAGGTCTTTGATAATTTATTATAGATCTCTCAACCCTGCTTAAAGAGCTGTCCTTGATCAGCCAATTGTCTAAGTTAAGGGAGGAAAACTCAATCCAAGACTGCATAAGTAAGCCATAATAAGAACTAAACACTTCATGGACACAAAGAGATAAAGATAGCATGGAAACCTCACTCAGCTGGCTGCGCTGTTTGAAATGTCTCCAGTGACCACAATGCATCACTCTAAGAGCAAATAAGACATTTAGTTCAAATTTTCTGTGAACACAGTAATGAAAGCAATCACATAATATTAATGTAAAGGTTAAATGTACTTTTTAAACTAGCTCCTCATTTAAAATTAAGTACCATTATTCTAGTAAATAGGATCAAATTCAGGGCTAAGTGTGCCACTGCTCCTGCATCCTGTGAAACACAGAAAAAGTTAATTGGCACAAGTTTTGAGCAGTCTTGGACAGAAATACTGCTTGCTGATCATTAAAAAATTCATATAGGCTTATATTTTTAAGAAAGAGATTTGGGGATTTTGTGTTTAAAAATAAATAAATATATAAAACCTTTGGTGCTTTCGATCCTAGAAGTTAAAAACTAACTAAAATCCTTAATTTCTACTTTCCAAAAGGCAAAGGAGCATCAAGTAAACACGAAGAGCCTTTTATTTTTTTATGTCATTTTACTTGCAATGACTGACAAAATAAGAGAAGATTTTCTGAGTTTTCTCTAATAATGCAGCAAGAAATTGATACAGGGAGATACCTGTGTAGTCTACTCACCCTAAATTGGGCTGTCTTAATTTCTCATGGTAAGAAAAGCTTCTTACCAAAAAAATCCTGCAACACTGCATCTTACAAACTGGTCTTGAATTCCTTACTGTAAGTGAAAGCAGATTCTCTAAAACTGCAGGCACTATTCAGGCGTGGATCCACTCTGAAGCATCTGAAATTCATCTCATAATTTGTTCTTGCTTTAACAGATTTTAGAGGTGCTATAAGTATTCAAATCACTCAAGCCCAACTGCTGAAGAACTTACATGAAAGGTACTCCAACCACTGAGTAAAAAGACGACACAAAGCCTTTGTGGACATGCTTTCTGTTGGTATCACAGGTAAATACTGCAGCATTATGTTTGGCATTTACACACTTTCCATTCTGCATCAGGGCATTGCACAAAACCATTGTCCTGCTGTGGGACTTTTGGATCACTTTAGCAAGAGAGAAGAGGGCACATGTGTGATGGGAGAAGTGAAAGATGCACCTGTAACAAGAGAGGCATGTTGTACTGCTGCCCTCTGGGTGGGGTGATCCTTCCTGATGGAGTTCAAAGGACTGGCCACTGCTATCTCTTTGAAGATGCAGCAGCTGTGTCCTGCTCATTTCCCAAGTCATACAGGTCGCCAGTTGTGTTATGCAATTACATCTCCCTCCTGACATCCCAGCTGTCGGTAGGGTTCTTTAACCCCTGAAATGAGCTTTTAGTGCTCATACTGAGACTTCAGACATATAAGCCTGCAGGGAATTGTCATGATGGGCAATTAGCTTTATGCTGCAGTATAGGATAATGTTTTCCAAGCATTTCATGTTTCCAGTTCAGATGCATACACCACTGATAAACCAGTGTCATGACAAAGGTGTGGAGAAGGTGGATCAGCTCTGTCACAGTGTCCCATGGAGCTTCACACTGCGAGAGTGCAATTATTGTGCACAGGTATTTTTTCTCCTTCCCTACTGGGGGAATGTCTTTCTTCTAATAATCTTGGAAGAACTCATATTCCACTCAGAAGAAACTTGTCTGCTTCTGTAATGTTGCCAGAAGTGCAAGTAAGCAGCATAACTCTTTTCTAACTCTCCCCCATGTGACTAGGTTACTGTGTACGCAGAAGTTTTTCCTCCCTTGCTCCCTCCTTACATCTTCTCCAGGCCTATGAATTAAAGCTAGGCACTGTGGAGGTGCAATAGCTTGCCTCAGAGTCCCCAGGCAGCATACAGCGCAGCAAATCTCGCCGCTGTGGCAGCCACAGGCAACAACAATCCACCTGCAATATCTACACCCTACTTGAGTGGAAAGCTTTTATTATACAACCATAGCATTGCAAAAAAAAGAAAAAGTGAACAAACAGCAAACACAGCTCCTCCTTGCTCTCCCAAAAACACAAGGTGTATGGAAGTCTTTTGCTGGTGACCTTATCACTGTGCCCTGACCTTCCAGAAATGCTTCTCACCAAGCCTGCCTGCATCACCACACCACCATCAAGCTGTCAGGTAGCTCCAGCCTCCAAAACACCACAAAGACTCCAGCAAACCAAACAGATATCCAAGCCACAAAGAGCTGGAGGAGCAAGGGCAAGAAGTGACTGTACACAGAGCAGGTAAAAATGCCTGTCATGACACCATGAATGCTGCAGAAACACGGGGTGGCTGTGATGTGACCACGAATGAGAAGTGAGCTACGCCTTTCACAGACCTGAGTTCCTCCATCTTATGATGATACTTTAGAAAACATTATCAGGCTTGCAATCAGCGTAAAAGCAAAGCACAGTTCGTAGGTCAGATCAGAGAGCTCCGCACCACTGAGGACAAGTCTCCACTGCAAACATTGTTGAGCAATTTCCTCAGATATTTCAAGCACTTGTTACGTGTTTGTTTCCAGCACGTAGGGCAATCATTCCAGCTAGCTGAGGATTTCATAATGTAAAATCTTTGTGATTCTGACACAACATTGAAAGGCCAACAGCTAAACTATGGATGGAAAGCTAGAACTCAATAAAAATGATTCCTGAAATGCAGACTATTTTCAAGGGATATTAGCAGAAAACCTCTTAATTGCTGCCTTTATTGGTATTTTTCCCCTCTGAACCACAGCCACCACGTGACAGCAGGCAATACCCTACATAGGCCAGCTATGCTATGCACCAGAAGGCATTGCCCTCATTCTACTTTCCTGATACATTTCCATGCTTGAAAGTCAATAGCACTCTGTATTGCACTCTTTGCACTTACTCGCTAGTAAAAGCTGCCTGTGGCTGATCTGCACCAGCACATCTATGCGCTGACCAGGCTTCCAGCAATGGAAGAACTTTTTTTTTAATTGCACTGGCGCATTGCAAGAGACCCAATGCCCCAAACCAGGATTTGCCCTGTGGAGGGGACGCCTGTGCGCTCACATGTTTCTTACAATTAAGAGGTTAAAGCTCTGCTGGTGGTTTCTGGAATGAGGAGTACTGTCAGCAAAAATAAAAAAAATTATGTTAGAAGCAGATGGAGCGAATAATTTCCCAACCTTTGCTACATAAACACAGAGTCTAAAGGCTTCAGGCAACTTTTACCCCGGACTCTGTTTTTGTCAGATCAATGACAAGTCACGTTAACAGCGGTGTTTAATTCTATCAATATGTGACCAATTGTGTTAGATTGTTTGGCCATTGATTTCACTTAGTGCTACAGTTGAGCTTTGAAAGGAACTGCTTTCCCCTGCATTACCTCACACAGTGACAAATGCCTAGCGCCGACTTTCTGTCCAGCATACACAGAAGCCTTACTTTAAGAAAAATAAATATAAATAAAAGCCAGACTGTGGCCATGCCAGAGAAATTCAGCACAATAGCAGTATTTGTATTATTATTTATTTATTTCCCTGATCATCAGGCCATCCCAGGCAATCTCATTTAGGTTTTAAAGGGAACAATCAAAGAAACAGCTGAGCAGACAAAAAGATGGACAGCAATTTGGCTGCATGAAAATAATAAGGCAGACCTGGGAAGCTGCACGATGGAGGAAAGCAAACTGAAAAGGCTAATTCCTTTTGTATTTACTGTGAATGAGCTACATCCTGAAGCTCTTGCTTCAGTGTCTAGCATGGCTTGCTCAGACAAACTCACCTGGTGTGCAATGAGAGCTTTGACCAGCAAAGACTTAAAGGTATCTCATTTTCTATGGAAACCTCCTGCACCAAATACTTAACAGGAGTTTACAGAGGGCGCTATGCCTGTCACAATGCAGACAGCTCCCAGCTTAAAGAAGAAATTCAGGATTTGGCTACCTTTGTTCTTGCACAATTAAGATATTATACAAAAATATCTATTAGACTATTTACAAAAAATACCAAAACACACTAGAAATCATATAATTACCACATTTTTAAGTGGTAATCTTCCTCCTTGAATTTTCCAAAATCAGATAGATTTCGTATGACAAACACAGCCCAGAAATCCTCACTAGCAACAGAGTAAACCAGTATACATAAAAGAAGGCAAAATTTAACTTTAGCATATTTTAATAAGAACTTCTTATTTAAAGTACATGACACAGTAAAAAGATATTTGATGTGATTGGGCTCTACGCTTCTTAAATTTTGCTACCTTCAAGAAATACGATGTTGCCTCCAGGTACCAGGCTTAACAACCTGCTCAAATTCGCTCCTGCACTCAGCACACGAGAAAGCCTGGCTCTTCTCAGGACCTTAGTGAACTTGTCTAACTTGAAATAATCTCATCTGCATCTCTCTCCTAAGTCAATTCAGTGAATAAAACCACTTTGATCTCTTAAACCCTAACACACAATGTTTTATTTAACCATCTTCTGATAGATTTTCATGTCATTAAGAGATGAAATAATGTGAATGACTCTTGTAGCTTCCAGGTGCCCCTGCACCAGCTCTAGAGGAAATGCTAGAGTACAACAGATGAGACATCTTGAGGGGTGCTCACAGGCATTTGCAGATAGAGATCAAAGGAGCTAGCAGCTGGACTGGGTGGACAGCTGCTACCCAACCCCACCAGTAATGCACCTTGGTAGCATTTGGACTGCCACCAGCTTGGGGTTGTTGGCAAGTGCAAGTACATAATATACCCATCCATTAGCTGTTCTCCTGATCTACATGGCTACAACTGAAACTGTCAAACCAGATATACCCAAAATTTAGGAGTTAGGCTGGAAGTCTTGAGGAGTTAACAAATCACACAGTTATTATGGAAGTACTGGATGACCAATTCTTTGTCTTTTCAGATAATTTAGACAACATCTTTTGACATTTCTCCTCAGAAAGAGAAATATATTTTAATATTCCATATGAGGGTCTTCTGTGAATCTAAGAAATGATATTATACAGCAGAGAAAATCTCAACCAAACAACAACAAAAACACCACAAACAAGCAACCATGCTCAGGTAATTACAAGATTTACAATAATACATGTTTTATTTAATTCTTGCTTCTTGTTCTGCCCAAAGCCATACTGCAGAAGATTTCTATGGCATTTATTATCTACCTTGAGGAGCAAGTACTGCCTGAATGATGATAATGTTAGTCAAGAAAAATACAACAGAAGTTCTCTGGGCCACTTTTCCATGTCCTCTATGTCACCTCAGTGCCTGACTTTTTGAGTTAGAACAATCATGAAGAAAGCTGGTGATGAAATACAATAAATTTTACATGTCTTTCTAAAGGAAGAAGGTTTGTTTATTTTGCTCTCCCTGGATTATCTGCTGCAATTATATATGTAAGGTTTGGAGCAGAAAGAGCTTCTGTGGGACTTGTCATTTGAACAATCTCATATTTGGGGAAAAAAAGCTACTATGTTTTACTTCTTACAGGCTCCTTATAAGCACATTATGAAATTGTCACTGATTCACCTATGATAAGCTTATTCTTTAAATTATATTGCCATAAAATATTCAGTCACAGAAAAAAAGATGAAAATAAATACTAGCTTATATAAAAGCAAAGGATAAAGTGAACATTTTATTTAAAAAAAAATTAAAAAAGAAAAAAGAACGTGAAAAACTGACAAAAGCTACCTATATGGTGCAGTCCTGCTCTGGAAAAGATACACACCAAAAAATCTAAAATTTGAAGCCAAAGAAGGAGTGGATTTATAAACCTCTGAAGTCTCCCAAGGAGGTTCTCCACTTATCTCAGAAATCCAGGATCAACCCCAAAGCAAAGGTATGCATTTGAAACAGTACAGATGCCTTAATTGAAAAAAATATAGATACAAATATATATATTCCCAAAAGGACTCAACTTTGCTCTCTCATTGACCTGCATGTCATTACTAAAGGTGGGGAAATTGGCTCTCCAACCTGATCTGAATCCAGCTCCACTAAGTTTGCAGGGAAAATTGCCATTGATTTCACTCCTAACAAGTTTCACCTCACAGCATTTGTTTCAAAATCTAAAAGAGAGGAAAAGCACACTTATCCATGCCCCTAAGTGAAACACAGCAGAGAGTTTATTTCCCATCCTCTCCCTCCTCCCAGGCCACACTCTGTTTAAGAAGGACAGAGGACAGTGACCATGGTCCACCCTTAATTAAGATGGTCGGGAGTGCGCGTGTATTAAAACAGCACAGGCAACGCATAGCTTCCTAAAGCCTTGAGCCCTCATGCGCCTTTACAGCACTCAGCTTATCAATTTACTTGCAAATGGCTCCCTGAAGTATTAACCCAGGTTAATTATTCGTCAAATATGATTATGCAGTGGTAATGTAAAAAATCGGAAATGCGGGATGGAATTTTTCACTCCAGCGGTTTGGCAATTGTGGCAGCTGGTGGAGAAGCTGGAGTAATTACCAGCCCATTCCAGCTGGTGGATCAGCACTCTGGTCCAGGGCGGGCGGGGGGAGAAAAGCAATAAAGAACCAGAGGAGCGGGAATATGAGCCGTGCCAATCGACGTGGGGAAAATTTCACAGCTGCTGGTGGTGATAAATGAGAGACGGTGGCCCTACTTCTAATCAATACATGTAAATGCTACTCATTACAGCTTTTATACACACTTCTCAATTAGCCTTTCCTCCCACTGGTAACAAGGAATGTCATGCTTTCTGGACTGTGAAAGTGGTTCAGCAGTAAGTTCACCTGCATCGTTGAGAGACAGCAACAAAGCTCGCAGCTCAGCCTGGCAGCAGGTGGTAGCAGTGGAAGTCTAAATTCCTCCTGTAATGTGAACTAAATGAAATCCCAAGTGTTGTCATTTAATTAAATGTTTTTTTAAATACCATTTCCTCTTTCTTGCAGCTAGAATAAGTCAGCACCAGACACACTCCTTTACCTCCCCCTGGTCCTTCAGCAGGGAGGGGGAAGCTCACGGAAACATTTGGATCTGTAAGACTAACTAAGGTTGCCTTTAGAAAAGCAAGCACAAAAAAGCAAGATACTAGTCTTAATACACCGTTCTCACATCATAATAAAGAAAATAAAGCAGTACGTCCTTGCTTTGCAGGACAGCCCCTCACCACTCATTGTGTTCTGGGAGCACTGAGCTTGACTGCGGCAGATCCATTGTTAGAGCCATCCTCCTACCACAGTCCCTCTCCAAAGCTCACACTGTCTCCCTAACACCAGCCTCCTGACACTAACTCTAAATGGAAATGCAGCTGTATGTCCCACCTTGGGATACAGAGTTCATCACCAGACACCTGCCCTTTTTAAGGAGGAGCAGGCTGCCTCCTTTATTAACCCTAAAAGCTATATTCCCAATGGCAAAGAAGAAATCGAACTATCTGCTGATTTTTCGCAGGGGCCTCAGACTAGGGACCACACACAGCCCTGACAATCACCTTGCTTCACCTACACTTAACAGCATCTGATGCTTTTCTACAGGTCTTGTTTTAGGACTCAAGTTAATACAGATGATGAGTTTTCTCTCCTTCTCCTTCCAAAAAACAACAAGAAAAATCCAGCTTAACATGTGTTTAGAGAAAAGAAATCTGAATACAAGAATGATGGAGTCTCAAAACCCAAGCAGCAACAAATTACTATTTCAAAGAAAAAAAGTCCTCCAATTTTATACTAATGGTTCTAGGAGTTTATTTTCCCAAAGTTATCCAGCTGTTAGCACACCCTGTTCATGTGACCCAATACAGTGCTTATTTTAGGAACATTTCCTTATGTCAATAAGGAAATGTTCCTAAAATTTATTAATAAAATTTATTAATAAAGTTACAGTCACTATCTATTTCTGAAAATGTAGCCACACGTTATCCCAAAACTAAATGAGTAAAACACCCCAATTTCAGCACCTAAGGCCAGATTCATCTATCATCATTTGCACTCTTCATGTACATCCATGAGCAGCATCTAACCCTGCAATTTAATTCACACATGCAACCTTTCCACTTTAAAAATTACCACTGTACTTAGGGAGGAACAACATGCAAAAAAAGACCATTGGGTATCATCTTCAGTAGGTCCTTAGCAGCTAGCTATTTTTTCCCCCTTACATGGAAGTCAGAGGTGAAAATAGTATTTTCTAAGCACCATTAAGTACTATTAGCCCATAATTCCAATTAATTTGAGACATCTGTTTTAGAGATTTTCAAATGACACTAACAATGCAACATGCTATTTAGAGCTTCAATATTTTGGTTACTTATGCCTTCAGCTAGAGATGTAAGACATGTGGCTGGGAGCTTTCTTGAGCATAACAGACTGTAACCTTCTTGCAGTAAACACAGTGCAGTCACATAAAACTGAATTTGTACAATCAAACAGAGAGAAAATATGACTCAGGGTATTCTAGAAATATGCCTGATTGAATCAACGTGGTGATTTGGGAGTATATGACATAGTAACTGTTTTTAAAAAAGTCTTTCTGTATACAAATTTAATTCTAAGTAACTACAATTCTCATAACTGGCTTGTTTGAATTTACTTTACATTATTCTCTTTTATTGGTGGGTGAATAAGGCTGAATTGTCTCCACATGAAGGATTAATTTGTCCTTTTGCACTAGTTTAACTGCAGAGAGTTGTTAAAGTTGCCCTGCAAGTGGAGCATGTGCAGGCCTACATGCAGACCAGCCCCGAGGCACCTTGCAATTAGCAGGCAGCAGCTCCCTGGCAAGGGTTAGAGCCAGCAAGAAGGAGATTTCCTCCACACAGGGAGCCCACCAAGTCTTCGGTGTCAAGTTGTTATCCAGGGATGATGCTTGCTGCTATGGAGCTTGGTAATTCAGCCACTCCAGCTAGTGTTGAGCCACTCTGCTACTCATCTTGTTCCTCTCAGAGAGAACTTTGTATTAGTGCAATCATTTTTACCAGTCTACTATATTCATTCATGTGGTAAAATATAATCCAAGTCTATAGACTTGCACTTGCAGCTTACCACCTTCAGGAAGAGAAGCTTTTACTAAGATATGTCCCCTCAAAGTGCATCCACCATGCTTTTGGTCTACTGGATGCAGCAATAGTTAAATATTGAAAAAAACATTTTTCATACTCTAATTTACACACAGCCATACATTCATTAAACATACAAATATCTTTTCTGTGTTCATCATGTGAACATAATTATAATTATACATAATCTTGTTTCTGAGAGCATATTGTCATGTGCCTACACCTAATGTTGTTTCATAAATTAAGCTTCACTTCCATTATTTATTGAACATGTATTCTTATTACATGATGACATGTTTCATACTGATAGAAAAGTCAGTGAGGAATGATGGGAGTGTTAAATGAAAACTGTAGATAGACACAACAGATTAGGAAGCTGAAGCAAAATATTTTACTTTTTTTAAAATGTAGTTTCACTTGTAAAAAGTGTTAAAATGTTTGTTGATATTGACAATAAACCAACTCTTTTTTAGGGACACTAAAACATGCATTCACCATCCTGAGTGGTTTACTGTCCATAATGCTCTACTTCCTCAGTGATTCCATCATGTATTGCCCTAAAACCATGAGATTCTGTGTTTGTCGCTCTAGCTGCGACACGTCCTGTAGGATATTAGAGAGCATCACTACTTGTTTTAGGGACCTGGTTTAGTGGACATGGTAGTGATGGGTTGATGTTTGGACTAGAGGATCTTAGTGGTCTTTTCAATCTTGATGATTCTTTAATTCTATGATTCTTCTCACTACAAGTCATCTTGCATGATACTGCTAACTTTCCAGTCACATTGTTTCAATTCATCTACCCAACATGCCCACAATTTGGACTTTTCTCATATTTCACACTTAAAAAAAAATCATCAAAATAGACGCTTCCACCTTAAAATCATTGTCATGCCTTAGAATTTTTCATTAACTCATGCATTAAGCTTGCAAACCCTAAACATAACTATACCACAGTTTTTCTGACAAACTTATCCATACCTGATGCTATTTATTTCAAACACTAGTCTAAACTCACAGCAATTAGACTCCAAATAGTCTCACAGTCAGAAATCAGACTAGGGATAGAACTGAAATGAACACTTTTAGCAGCCCTGCTGTCTTTCCTTAGCAAGGCTCATGCCAAGCTTTGTCTCTTGAGTTTTACATCTTTCAGAATCAGGACTCTACACTTAATGGCAACCTGTTTGCTATTGGACTTTCCAAACATCTCATTCTTCAACTGTAAATGCCACTTTCAGCAAATGTCCATGAAATCTTTTGCAGTCTCTGTTCTGAAATAGCCTCTTCTTCATGACTATTGAAGACACTGAATACCTTCAGTTTCACAAAGCTGAAAAAGGGTTGATAAAAATCCGTATCATTATGAATTATTCAGCAGGGTCTGAGGATTTTACTATAACTATGCACTTTTGTTCCAGACTTTGGTCCTACTCTGATACACTTGGATCCAAGATGCTAATACAGATGCACCAGGGATATGTTCCCATAAACTCATAATAGTCCAAACATCAATGCTGCTTCTGGTTTGGGTTATTTTTCCAGTATTCATCAATTGGTGGGGATTACTAGGCCACAGTTGAGCAGTTCTTGCCCCTCTCAAAGGGCTGAAGGATGAAGAGCACCTTGGTAATCCCATAGACGTATTCTGCTATTCTGCTGTTCAACAAAAATAGTCCCTTTGAAAAACAAAAATCCATGCTCTTTCCTTGTTTTCAGCGGATTTGTTTTTCTAAGAAAAAAATATTTCCAAAAAAAAAAAAAAACCAACAAAGTTGGTGCCAGGATTGGTATCGCAGCCAATACAATTGTCCCTATATATGCACGCTCAGAACATAAATACTTCTGTAAAAGTTAAAACAATAAATTTCCCCTCATGGTGAAGAGATCAGATCTAGCTGCAGTTTCCCGGTGCTTACAAGAATACACAAGCCCCAAACCAGTCTTACACACAAAAGTTACTCTAGCTTTTGTTGTCTTCACTTGAAAGACATAATTATCTCCCCTTAGCTTCCCTGTGCCTTAGAGAAGCTAAGAACTCTCCCTTAACTTTTCAATTACTTTCTTGAATTCTCTTCCTCTATCAACTAATACTGACATTTCCTAAATTTCCTAGAAATCTTTGTTTTTTGTTCTACCTCCCCTCCAAGACATTATCACTGGTCTTTCACCAAGTAAATAAATCCTTGAGTTTTCTCCGCTTATTCTTAAGGATGTACATGAATTGTTTTGCTTCAAGACAAGTTTAAATATACTACCTATTTTCACCAGGTATATAAGACACTGTATTTATTATGCCTGCACCTACATTATAAAGGTACTTCTCCATGGGCTGAATCTAGCTTGCATGTACACAGATCATGGGTATACAGCATACATGAAGACATGGTGCATGCTGGCTTTTGCAAAAGCTGTTAATGAGCAGTACTGAAATGGTAGCTGTCACTTTGCATTGGATCAGAGCACTCTGTACAATATAAGGAAATTAAAAGCTCCCAGTGGCAATGGATCCTGTTTCAGTCATTAGCTGCTAGGGAGTGACAGAGACCATTCAGAGGACCAGCCCCCTGTGAGGTTCTTTGGTCCTCGGGGGATTCACTGCTAATGCTGTTTTATGCCCCACTTCTTTGTGATGCAGAGGAGCACAAATGAACTGCTATTTAATTTATTTATTTAGGTGAAGCTAACATTGCAAAGCAAACAAAAAAACATAGGGGGGAAAAACCTACAAAACCCAGATGCATTAATCTAACAATCAAGATGGCCACACAAGCCATTTGGTGAATGCCTATAAAATATCTACATGAGTGTATGTGTGGTTGATACATTATTATACAATGAATATCAAATATATACTTCCCGGTCCTTTGCTTTTTTCTTTTGAAGTAGGTCCACTGAGACTGAATTAGAAAAGCAAAACCTCCATTAAGTCTTATTTTAGTATGAGATATATGGGAAAAATATCTATCTATCTATATTTTAACAGAGTCTGAGAGTATTTGCTTCAATCTTTGTGTTTCAAAAGAGAACGAATCAGGCAGAAGGACAGAAGGTTACAGATTAGTCCTGGTCATTGCTCAAAGAGTGTGGGTTATAAATAATAAAGGAGAAGAGGGTGAAGGACACTAAAATATAACTTGGGGCCCACAATGGAATAATCAAAGCAATGAATCTAATTTCAGCTTAAGAATACCAAGCAACTTTGGATTGCATGTCTGTGAGCTGCTCTCTTCTGAAATATAGAAGCTGATACACTAACACATATGCTATCTACACGTTTTTGAGTTGTTTCATAATAAAAACAACAAACCAGAATGTCTTGCTTTTTTAATGCACTTTAGATGACAGGAATATTTGTGTTCATGTGTGTATATGTGCATGTGTATATACACATTTATAGTCCATTTTCATCCTTTAACGTTCCATGCTAAGCAGGAAATAGTCATTTGTCTTGCCTTCTAACGTGCAGTAGGTGACAGTTAAGTCTAAACATGTGTGTATATGTGTATATATGTGCACTTACAGATACACACCTGCACCTGCATGCACTGTTCCTGTTGTTGTCAGGGCAATTGCTGGGACTAATCCTGCAAACAGCTGCAGATCTGACATACTTGCAAGATCAGGCGTATTAGGTGAAATGCTGCAAGGTGATGAGAGGCAAATATCTTCAATACATAACCCTTCTCCCTTGTGGTGAGAGGGCTCTGCAGTGCTAAAGAAGCAGTCACTCTCTAGCAGGATGATCTTTAGAAGGGTCTTTTCCAAGACTGGTTTTTAGACAGATAACTCAGTATCAAAATGATGCAAGCAAACAATAAATCACTAAGTGAGCACCTATAAAATTATGAGAGGGTCTGAAAGATAATTTTCTCAGACTCTTGGTTCAGAAGCTTCTCGGCCTGATCCCTGTATCTGTTGCTGAAAAAAAAAATCTCACTATTCTGGCAGGAAAAGAATCGGGCCACCTGTTTACCTAACGTATAAGCTTTCCTAAGAATGATTGTTGACTGTAGGAGATAAAGTTTACAGATAATGAGGCCACAGTGATTTTCCTCCTTCATACATTCATGAAAATTTGCTTAGTATTTCACATGTTCAAACTACGTAAGGATCCACATCCTTGCTCAGAACACTAGGCCGAAACAAAAATCAGTCATTAAGCATCTAAAAACTGGGAAATGCTAACATTAAGTTTACCTGAGCAGTGGGATTTTCATGTCCTGACACAAAAAAGCAACTGGAGGAAGCAGAGATGGGACCATGCAGCCCAGCACAGACTCCACATAGGGCCTTCAGTGGGACTGGGACTTCTCAATTCCCTGCACAGCTCAAGTGAGTGGGCAGCAGGGTCCTCCATGCAGCCCAGCCAGCACCAGTTGCACAAGGTGCACTTTTCCAGGGGATTTCAATATGATTTGTTTCCACAGCAAATTAACTTCTGGACTACAGTAAGAAGTAATTCTTCCCAGTCACTACACCTCTTGGTCTGTCCCTCTGTACATACTAGTGCTGTTTAACGCTCCCCCCAGCCTATCCCTCATCAAAGCTGCTCCCTGGACTCAGCCCTTCTTGCCAACAGGGCCACGGAATCACAGACAAAAGGCCTGCTCAAACTCTGCACTTGAGCTGAACCAGGCTGGTGGTTGCGAGCTAGACTCTTCCAATTGTTTGGCTGCCATCTACTCACAAGATAGGGTGAGAAAAAAGCAACTTCTCAATAATAACAGCAGAGCCAAATTTGAGCAGATTCTAAAAGAGCCACTGGGAGGACATCACTCTGCCAATTTTTCATGTTCCAGTGGATGAGAGACAAACTAGCTAAAATAAATCAATAATACTGAACAATAAGTATTTAATAACTGTTAATTTGAGAAATGGTTAGGTCATTGTTGTTGCAGGCAAAAGTTACCTTCAGAAAATCACATGACAGAAAATTTCAGTTCAGAGTTTAAAAAGTCAGACTGGTGTTTAATAAGGTCATAAACTTCTGAAAACATACTCTCACAGTGGAAAATACTAGGCAACCTTTACTATATGAGTTTCTTCTAGTTCTTACAACTTACAAAAAGTTTTAGAATCATTCATAGATAAATTTGCTCCTCAGATAAAACGCAAGTATTTGTAAACCTATTACTGTTACAAGAGGGAGCCTGGCACCCTCAGTGCAAGCTTGAATTATCTGCCACAGTAGTTAGTAGACGGATAATCCCATTCATTCACAAACATACACAATTTTAAACAAAATGTGAAAGAAAATTGCAGGATTTCTCTCTGACAAATGTGAAATTGTACAAATGTCAGTACGTGTAACAGTAAATAAAACAGACGAGAAAAAAGCTCAGAATAAAGGTCAGTAAAAGCCGAAATTGTCCCTTCTCGACATAATACAGCATATAAAGTTATTACCAGGCCTTCCAGGCCTTGCACAACTTTGCCCCTTTCTACATCTCATCTCCAGTTGCTCATGACCTCTGCTTTGCCAGCTCAACTTACCTTTTCACTATCTAAGGTGTTTATATAGCCCCCATTAATGTAGTTCTGGAAAATCTCACAATCTTTTAATGTTTTTATCACTGTGAGACAGGAAGAAGCCATTACTTCTACTTTACAGGCAGGGAACCTAGGTAGAGCAAGGATAAGGCACATTTTTGAAGTGCTTAGACTCTAGTTTAAGCTAAAGTGCCTGGAAACTCTTAGGAGAAAGTTCACACAGATATATGAAACTGCCTTAATTTATGTCCTTACCTTTATTCTTTTATTTTATAATCCTCAACTATTTTGAGGGTCCCTAATTCCATTGTCATTTTCAAAAGTGATTACCCTATATGGTACTAAAAATTCAAAAAATCAATGGAAGTTAACCTCTTAAAATCTTATGGAACAAATTAACTATTTCCCATGCTTGAATAATCTGGCCATAAGTCAATCCTGAAAAAAAAAATAGTATACATTTTGCCATGCTTGGAAGGACAGTATTTCAATACCTGTAAAATCTGGGCTGCACCCACTGAGTCATAAGAAACATGAAAATCATGAAGAAGCTATGACTTGAACTTTGGATTCTTGAGTCCTTTGGGAAGATCTTCTTCCAGGCACCATCTGTTACCTGTCATAAAATAGCTGGCACACTTTTGTGCTCTAATTCCATTCACAGAAGCAACTTCGCAAATCTGTAAGCCCTTTCATTCAGTTCCTCTTCTAAAAACTCTTCTTATACTAATTTGTGGCTACCCTATTGCTACTCACTGTCTCTAAAACTCTCTTTTGAGTTCAAGTGAAATAATGCAATTTTAGACATTAAGAATTAGCAGATGCATGCTAAATACTAACTTCTGTGTTCCTTATGCAAAGAGCTTCCAGATTTAATTTAGGTAACCCAGCTTCCTCCTTGATTGAGACCCCCTTGTCCATGCTCTGCAGCAGGAAGCTGAACTCTGCTAATACTTTCAAGGAAATGCTAGAAATCTTCAAGCAGTACAACTCCATTTTAAAAATAGATGAATGAAATTTGAACATAAATGAGATAAAAGATAAATCTTTTCCTCTCATTTAATTCATTTTAACTTTCCCCTAAATTTTTAGCAGCATACTATTGACATTTTTTTGCCACACATTGATCAGTGTCACAGATTTTGAGAGATCAAGGTTGAGGCTTTAACCACAGGACACAGAGCAAGAGGAATACATTTGAGCAAGAAAGTTAAGCAAGGAAGTGCCTTTGGAGTGCAGGGGAAAACAAAACACAAAACACTTGCTGATTCTGTTGAAACAATTGGTAATAGAAAAAATAGAAGTCACTGGCAGTCTCATCATCAAGATCCAAACGTTAATCTCAAAGTAAGATGATTCTGACATCCCATAGAAGAGACTGAGCAGATTCACAGACCTCAGGTAGATGTCACTGCATCGCTTTACACTCTGTTCAGATTAGAGGTTTACTTTATAAGAAGTTAGGATTTTTCACTTATTATTTTATAGATGCTCAGATCTGGTACTCATTAGTAGAAAAACACTAGCAGGGGTAAAACACTAGTAGGCAATAAAAATTCTCTACGCTATTCCTCAGTGTTTACCTTGTAACATTTTCCTTCCTAGTTATTTAACAAGAGAAACAAGAAAAAAAGCTTTTTTCTAATGACAGAACAAGAAAATGGGATCATTTCCTTGTTTACACTTTCAAATAAAATCCCTTTCCAATTTAACTTAATATGGTATTCTTCAGTCCTTGTCCTGAACTGCCTTCTAAAATTACTGTGAGCTACTGAACATAGCAAGTGTTGTGGATGCAAATTAGGAAAGACAAGTGTGCAACCTACATAAAAATTTGTGACGTTTGTTATTTTGCAGTAAAAGAATTCCGTGCCTGTAAAATATGACTGAAGCATTTTCATAATAATTGTTAAATTAAGATCTCACTTTATGCTTGAATGGCTCACAATTTTTGAGGTAAACCATTCTATACACAAATCACGAGTATGTAGAAATCAGTATTAAAAGAGGAGGCAACAGCAAAAGGAATTAAAAAAGAAAACCTTTCCCTTAGAGGAATGCACCTAGAACACTGGTTCAAAAAAAAGAAACGAAGTGCCTTTTTGTTAGCCTGTTATGGATGCTCTACCTCCCTCCATCTAAAGGTTTAAATTAAACAATTCCATAAATCCACTCTCTACGGAAGTCCACATCATCCTCTAATCATGGGGATGTTGTGTCCAAAATACATGGTTTACTAGAAAATACAACCTGCTATTCTGTTTTTTTGTTTTTTCCCAAAAAATAATAAAAAAAAAGAAACATGAAATACTAGTATAGTATGTTGTGTGAAAAGAGGCTTTATTAGAATAATCTCTCCCTAAAGATGCTTTAAGACTAACCCATCCACTGACCCATGAAGGGTAAATGCTAAATTCCTACAGTCAAATATTCACAGTAACTCTTTGAAAAAGATGGATGAGCTGTGGCTCCTCTTTAAATTACTGTGAGATGGATAAGTAGGTACTATCATCTGGAAGGTGATCACCATCACCAGAACCATCACCTCCCAGCTGTTAGAGTTGACTGAGTTCTGACAAAGGAGGTTTGTTTACATAGCCATAAAACTGCTACAGTATCTCACCATCTCTCCCTTGCTGTATGTGTTTATAACACAGCTCTCATGAGAAAGTAGATTTCAAATGTTGCAAAGGCAGCTAGAGAGTACACTTTTAATAAACCATCTGCTGTTTGAGAAAGCAACATAAGCCAATAATTAATTTACAAACTGCCAAACTTTTAATCTTAAATCAGGAAAGAATTCATTAGAACAGTAACCTTGTAGACTTTTCAGCATGAGGGTTTCTGAAGATGAGCTGATAGTGAAATTCAGGATTTTTCCTGAGGATGAGCTGCCGACCATGGGCCCTGTAGCTGATCATGCCAGGGCTTGGCCTGGCTGCACATGGTTGAATGCTCACAGGTACCAGAGATAACTGAAGCCAGTCCTCGCCCCAGCATTCAGCTCAGTAACTTGCAGTCCTTGAACCTGGCAGTTCTGGGAGTACTCAGAACACTGGGGATCTCACATGAACCTGAAGGAGCTGACTCAACCTCAGTGTGTACTGCAACTTTGCTGTAGGGGTCATAGGCTCATAGCATACAGAGCTGTTTCAGAAGGATGAATCATGAGGCCCAAGTTTTACTGCTTTCATGCCAAATGGGGAGCTGAGAGCCAGAAGCTACTGCCTCTTACAGGGGTAAGACCTTGGGCCAAATTAAGCAATAGCCTCTGGCTGCCTCTTGCAGCTGAGCTCCAGGCAGATGCAGGATGCTATGCTTAATTTGCCTGGAACCAAAAACTGCCTGTTCATCAGCACAATTTATCTCTGCTCTAAAAAATAAAAGAACAAAGAAACATGCTATCTCACCACCACCACTACTGGTGTATAAGAAGCTCATAACCGTGCAGAGATACTTGATGGACTTATACCATGTTTTCTGGGTAACTATCTGTGAGTTGCGCTGGTCTGGCCAGTCGCTGCAGCTAGTCTTCATGGCTGAGAACAACAGATGTTCTCCAGACTATCATTGCCCAGTGGCAATGATAGATTCAGAAAATCTTCCTCAGGCACGTGAGGAGTATTCCATGCATAAAGCCCCACATACAAAGCATATCTAAATAAAACCCACTCTTGGTCCTGAGGCAAGTCCAAGCCTGTCATTTCAGTAGGACTGGTGCTGTGGAATGGGTGAGCTCTCTGTACAGTTCTCCGCCTCTTCCTTGCTTTCAATGGTGGCTTTCAGAAGTTCACAAACACAAATTTCAAACTCCTGTTACCACTGCTTCAAGGGGCTGGTACTGTTATACTCACTTAGTGAAGCATACTGCCACCTGAAGGATCTGATTTTTTTAAAAGGCTTTAAGCCAGATTTAAACCATACAGCTATAGTACTTTGGCCCCAGAATTACAATCTGATATCTTACTGGAAATATAGGTCTGACCACATTTCTACTGAAGAAAGCAAAAATAAAAAACATAACTACTTTAATGCTAGAGAATTGACTTTAAATGATGAGCTCATGTGATCGTAAGTGCTAGAACCAGAATTAAAACCATGGCTGTCTAATCAACCCATGACTACTCCTACTACACGTCCCCAAGAACAAACTTCATTAACTTCATAAAAAACAAGCAATCACAATCTAGTGAGTCAGAGCAGGCAACTCCCAGACATCGCTTCCAAAGTCCTGCCTGTCCTCCAGAATGCTTGCAAAATTTCTCAGAGTTGCTCAAAATGGTTTAACTCTAGTTTAATCAGAAAGCTCTGATGTAATGCCAGGGGAATTATTTATTAAGTACAATAAAGATCATAAAAATAGTAATTAAATTTCATGTTAAATTAACAGAGACAAGCATCAGGTAAAAACTTTTCTTGATTTTATTTGTCTTCATGGCTTACCTGTCTAAATACCTCTAAGGTAAAATTATACTTGATGATCTGAAGCTTAATTTCAAAAGCTTCAGAATTTACAAATAAAATGTGCTACAAAAGGGAAAACAATCATATTATTAAAATCTAAAATAGTAGTGAAAGTTCAGACTGACTTGGAATAAACAAAGAACAGAGTAAATCCAAATAAAATTCAAGAAGAATAAATTAACTGCTTTAAAACAGTATTGTATGAATGGTGAGAATATTATAAAATCCTGTATTTCATTGTACAACACTAGCAAGTAAGCTTATGGCACTTTCAGCCACTAGCCTGTTTTCCCCGATATAGTTTTCAGAGTACTTGGACTTGACCTCCAAGCTGCGTAACATTTTTTAATTTTCTTTCTTTCTTTCTTTCTGTTTTTTTTTTTTTTTTTTTTTTTACATGGGGAACTTGGAGTACACAAAGTGCTTTACCCTTACCATCTCATTTTGTTCTCTCTTCCATATGACCCTTGGGTTTATAGCTTATAATAACTCTGTTTCAACTCCTATTACAGTTAGTGTAGCTGTGGGAATCTAACAGTCAACATCTACCATATCAATAACTACTGTATTCTTAATCAGGAGGAACAAGCCAAAGGAGGTAAGTAGTTAAGGAGATTACAAGACTTAATTGCCTCCATTACAATAAATAAAAAGCAAATTTTCCTTTTTATTACAAAGTCTGAAGAGTCGTGTAAATGCATGCACAAGGAAAACTGTACACTCTTCTTTTAAACATTAGCATTTGAGTATAAAGCTGGATTTTAGCATATCCTTGGAGATCAAATTTAGCTTTATCCTTGGAAAAATCTAAAGTTTTTCTTTCTTCTGTAAATATTGTACAATAAATGGCTTAATAAATTTCACTCATCAGTTTACACCACAGATCTTATTTATTCATAATTGATTAAAATGGGAGGTGTTTCACAAGTAGTAAAAAAGAAACAACTCCTAAAGATATATCACTGCTTTATAGTTTACATTTCCCACAGCACGGCTCACCAGGTCTATAATGTATTTTTCACTCTCTAGTGTTTGCTCAAAGACTCTCAAACACAATATAAATTCCTCTGTCAAATCACACAATTATTTTTACTAATCCATTGAGAATGGCAGAAGCTGAAGCATTTGAACTGCAGCAGCCTCATACAATAATCTAACAGTTCATTCAAGCAGGTGCAGGAAGTGTTATGTAAATTCCAACTAACTTCTTTTTTTATGCATGAACACCTCACATTAATATTCCTCAGGCATTAAATTTGTTCCTTTGACAGTCACTACTAACTTACCATAGCCAGTTACCACTACAGCATTATCAAATTGTACGTACTACAAATGGAACATGTTTTCCAAACTACTTCAGTTAAAAGGACGGTAACCATAAAAGAAGACTTAGCTTTAATGTGCAGAAGAAGAAATAATCAGAAGTAGCACCATGGTGTGCCACAACAATCACTATCACCAGAGATCCTTGGGGAGCTTGTCCTGCATTTGAAAGCTATACATCGAAAACGCTCTTCTGAGATCAAGTTGAAGGGCCTCCCACAAAAACTCCAACCACCAGGAGAGCTCAAAGAGCACGGAGATCACCATTAAATTTTGGAAATGAAAGTGTTCTCCTTATCCATAGTAACCATGGGTCATTCTTTATCTTAATGGAAAATAAACACTAGAAATTTTTGCTAGTTAATTACAGGCTAGGAGTTGAAGCTAGGCACTCTTCACTGAACACTTGAAAGAGCCATCTGATCTAGAAGACATTGCCAACCAGCCTTCACAGGTACATAAGACTGAGGAAGGAAGATCTAAAAAGAGGGCCTTCTTTACTGCTAATGTTGTGAAACAGAAGAGTGAGAGGGAAACCCTTCCACACGTTAAACTTCATAGAATTGACTGGTATGGAGAAGTTCACAGCATGTCTTTCCAAATCTGGGCCACATAGCTTGCAAAAAGAGGCTCCGACCTTCTCACCATCCTAGCCACCACATGCAATTGCTCCTTTACAAATATTTCCTTTCAGCTCCAATGTTCCAAGCACAAGAGCATTCATCCACAGCAGAGCCTCTTCTCATCCAACAGAAACTCCATGAAGTGGTGGAGAAAGAACCCCTCACAGATATGTACACTGGACTTAACATTACCAGCAGAGATTGCCTGGGCTAGCAGAGGCTCATAAAGCCCCAAAAGTCCAGTGTCTAAGGTCCACCTAACTCTCCAAAGAGAACAAGTGGGAGGATAATTGCGTCTACTGCCCTCACTACTTCCCCAAGCTGCCTCCAATACCATGGACTCCACTGCAGCCCCTGAAAACCAAGTACTGCAGCAACACAAGTTCTTCACCTCTTAGTTACAGGGAGGTGTAATTTGCACTACCTGAGGAATTCAAATTAAATCAAAATTCACAAAACTATATGTATTAAAGGGGGACACTGAAGATGAATCATAGAAAATGTCCTGTAGAGAGAAGCATACGAAGTAAAAGTGTATTTGTTCACAAATATCAAAGCGTTCACTGTTAAGACATTTAGAACCATTTTAATTATCTAAACCATAGTTTCTATTTCAGCCGTGAACATAACATACTGTATTAAACTTAACAGTAGCAGGAACAAAGGTTTATTAGCTAGTTTACAAAATCTCACAAAACAGGTCAATAAGGAGTAGGGAATGTCAGCTAAAACTGTGACTTATAGCAATACATGATTATAAAAAAAAATGGTTTTATGGGTTTTATATTGCTGTGCTGTATTTCAGACAAAAACATAATCTCAAAGCAGAAAAGTCTTGCTGCATTGCACGATGGGTAGATCTGTGTTAAGAAGCCATAATACATTTCCATCCTGCTCAGAGCATTTACACGCACTGAGTTTAGGTGTAAATGACTTTAATGAGGTTAGGCAGAAATTAGCTCTCGTATCACAGGAATACAGGCCAGACGCGAACAATCTTTACTAAATTAATATAAACAAATATTCCTTCTAGAAATAACAGCCAGTGATATACTACATCAGTAGATCATAGATGAAGGAATAAAGAAGAGGAATATCACTCCACCAGTTTTTATTGGAAACCTTCCTAATTCATACCGATGCAAACGGTGAGAAGGATCACATATCCTAAAGAAATGGATGGCTTTTACAGTTGTGAGTACTTCTTCAGTTGTATAGCCATTGTAGACAGTCTCCAGGCCCACTAAATCCTTTCATTCAGCTATTTTGCACCTGTTGAACTCTTAATCTAGCATCTGCTGGCACCACTTGGTGCCTACATCAGTGTATCCACACTGCAGGGCCTGGTAGGGTGATCACAGGAAAGCTCCTGGAAGTACTTTCTTATTGGTCTTCCTTAAGCAAGCCTCAATGATCTTCCCTTGACAGGTGGTCACATCCTTATAGAAAAACTCCTCCCTGTTCCCATTATACTGCCTGGAGTAGGAGTTGTCATGAACTCCAGTTAAGTGAGTTGAGAGGTAAGTATTTTATTATTTCATGTCACTGACTTTGATTTTATTTAAATTTTTTAAGGAATGTAGCATGGCATTGCTATGATGATTAACTTGAAGTATTATTGCTATGCTTTTTGGTTTCTGCTTTGTCTAAAATTCACAAGTGTGATTTCAAATAAAATTGCACTATAGAAAAACATTGCACAGTAAACAGGCATAGATACATGTAAACCTCAGTGCTTGTGGCTAAATTATGCATTATTGGCAGCAGCTGACTTACAGCACAGATGTGCTCTCTTTGGACAATAGCAGTCCAACAAAGTGCCCTACAAATAATCAATCCAAAATGACTAGTGATTGTTTTAGAAGCACTACTTTTATAAGTCATATTTTCCACTTGGAAGACATGTTTATATACATTCTAGCTGAATCTATTACCATTTGTCACCTACCATTAAACAAGCAGATTTGGCTCTTACCTGCACTTATATGACAATTCTCTTTAAGAAAAGGCAGGCTGGACTGGAAAGATCAGAGAGTTATTTTGGAGCCAGTATCCCAGCACGAGAATAAGAAAAGACACTGAGCATGTTCCTGGTGTTGCAATGGGCCAATAATACATTCTATTATTTTTATGATACAGGAGGTAGTTAAACCAAATTGTCTTTCTAGAAGACTGACAAATACCTATTCCTTTCTGTTTCTGCTACTCTACAGAGACTTTCAGTTAAAGGACTAAAACAGAACAATACTAAAACTCCCCCCTCTCGATAGATGACTAGAGACTGACATTCCAAATGCCACAAATTTCATTTTCTCATTATTTCATATCAGTACCCGAGCTTCACAGCAGATAGGCCTGACACAGTCTATGGGTGTTCTTGCATCCCTTTAATTCATGCTAAAACCAAAAAGACCCTCTAATCAAAAAACAATCAGAGAAGTCGTTTTATTACTTGAAGAGGCTGTGTTTTGATTGAACAGTTCTAGTAGCTATCTTTCAAGCCTTTATCTTCTACAGACTGACTTTTAACAGCTGTTCCCAGTGTCACTCATTTCTACTGAATTTTAATAGCCTTTACCATAATACATTCTGACATATTTAAGGGGGCTGGGCATCCTGAGGTCACTCCTGTGATGGATTGCACACTAGCCACCTGTGGGTTATATCACCCTGAACATGAATTCAACATGGGCTAGCTAGCCACTTCTAAAAAACACCTATTCCCATCTTCTAAAATAATGTGGCATGCCTTCCTACAGATATAAAAAATATAATAGAAATATAATACTGCCAAACAAGTCCAGTATTCATGAAATTTATTCACAGTTTGCAAAGTGAAAGTGAGAGAACTGCCTTCTTCGACTCCTGCTGTTGTACCTGACTAAATATCAGTAAGTGGTTACTACTGTGTTCTGAGATGTTACTTCCTGAAGTGAAACTGAATGGTTCTGAATGCATGCTTCTTGGAGATTTATGGCTTAAATTCTGCTATCAGAGACTGTTTTTTTAAGGACCATGGTATGGAAAGACACAGGCATGTGCAAAACCAGCTCCTGTGTCTGTTTTAATAATTTACAACGTGTGTTGTTGCTGTCTCTGAGAGCAAAGCTGTTAAAAAACTTTTCGGGGAGAGAAGGAAAGATGCTTAGGCAATGATTTAAAAAACACAAAAATTTATTTAATAACCACAAGTTTCATTATTTCATAGCTAGCTTAATAATTTCAGTAATTCCACTAGGCCTGACCTGCAGTTTCACTTCAAAAGAAAACCCACAAAAAACATTTATAAAATTGTACAAATGCAAGTTTTTGTGCAAATGCGTGTGTGCATGTGTATCTGCTTGTCAGGGAGTGCTATCCAGTGTTACCCAGGGTTTATCAATGATTTAATGAGCTGTTTGTTAGGCAAGAATTTTCTAAGAGGAGATGCCAGTCAGAGTCACAGTTTAAATAGAAAAATAGTTGAGTGGTAACACAAAAAGGTTGAATTGTATCTTCAGAAACACATTTATGCATGCTTATTCACTTCCACTTACCCATGAAAACAATGCACAGTCAACTCATGTAAACACTAACCCAGAAGCATACAGAATTACCCAAAGTGTCATTGTGCAGGAGCTTAAATAGGCACTTGCTTTACATAAGTGCACACTCCTCCTAGGCTCCTGGCAGATTAGTGCAGGCATTAAGGGAAGATTCCTTTGTGCACATTGAAAATGTACAACTAACATCTTAATTTGCCACTCTACCTTTTCCAATTTGATTTTAAAATTTACAGTACTTTTTTTTTTTCAGTACTTTGAAATACTATACGGTGCACACCAACTGAGAAGTACTCCTTCTCCAACTTCACAAGTGAACTATCTGTTTACTGCAATATGCTCTTTCAGAAGTAGCAGGTAATTCTTACCAGAACAACTTAGAACGGTTCAGAGAGCAGCTGGGGGTGCAGCAAGAGCAAACCAATGTAACTACTTCTGCAAAAGCTACTACCCATTCCTGTTACTTGTAGGATAGGTAGAAATGCAAGACATCCATAATGTGTTAAACATAGTGCCTTTCCAAACTTCATTTATGGGAATTCATTTTCATTTCCTGGATCCTGCTGTGGAATGCTTCCAATGGACTGCACAATAGCTATCATTTAAATATTTTTTAAACCGAGAATGGTTGCTCAACATAGGGATGTTTGGTTTGTTCTCTGGCACTGAGGATCAGTATTAGCTTCCCTGCATGTATCCTGACAACTCCCACAGTTTGGGGCCTGAGAGCAAATGGAAAACAATTTACAGACCTTTAACAGTACTTGCTATTAGTGTTCGTCTTCTGCACATTCCTGCCTGAGGAGAGAGCTGCCAGGACAACAGCGCTAGGCTCAGGGAAAGAAGCAAAGAAGGGATGGAGTGAGGAGGATACACAAGCAAATTAGGATAGATTTAAGCAGGGCTGAATTTGTATCAAGGAGTCTGGAACTTGGCAGTGACTCTTCTCTCCCCTCCCCATACACTGCATTTCAGCATCTGATATTTAATGAATGTAAATTCCAAATAACTTCACTAAAATACAGATACGTATATAGTGACCACAGTCAGTACAAGCCTATATGCTTCTATTGAAGGAAATCATAATAAAACATGCCTGAGCTGGCAAAAGGATCTGGTAAAAACTTGGGAAATAAATCTATTAGAAATGAAATTCTGTTCAGAATCTAAGCCTTTTACAGTAACCACCTGCACTTTCAGAGGCACTACGGATCTTGCACAATTACGTTCACACTGCCTTTGGGTCATATTTGCCCTTCAGTCTTTACCACTCCTTCATGCTTTGATGATAAGCCTCCTGCAAAAGGCAGCATCTCCCTGTCTCCCCTCTCAGTCTCAGAGGATGCTGGATTTCCAATGCTGGACAGTGTAGAGCAGACCAGGAGTAGATGCACAGTCATACTGATGCAGACACACATAAATAAGTTCCATCCAGAATAATTCAGCAGAAAGAAGTCAAATTTCTGAATATAGGCAGGCCTTATAAATAAAGCAAGAAAGTATTTTCAGTGTGAGTGAAAACCGCAGTTTATTCTGGACATAACAGTCTGGCAGTTAAAACATCTGCAGCTGCTTAACTGCATACTCACTTCTCCTTACAAGTTCCCAAGAAATACTGCTCACTCTGCTGATAGATTACATACACAAAGGCATTTACATGTGCAGGAGAGAGAATTCCTTTCAGAAGTTGCTCTGCACTGCAGCATAAATACCACAGCACTGAGATGGAAGTTGTTAGCGTATCTTACCAGTAGGTCAGTCAGCAATTCCATCTATCTTTTTGACAATTTGTTCACAGCTTCCTAATTCCCTTGCGGTTTTTTATCCGGGGAAGCCCTTTGGAACACACCGTGACTGCAGGTTCCCCTTTCTTTAGTGTCATGTAAAGGCAAGGCACAGAGCAAGGTTCTCCACGGAGCCAAATGCACGTTCCTTCACAGCTCCTTCCTATCCGAGTTAATAAATTCCTGATTGAAAATTCAGAGCAGCTCCAGCCGATTCCCTCAGCAGTGGCTCCACTTTAAGAGGCGTTAAACAGCCTCATTTCCTATTGCTTTCAATGGGAGATGGCTGGTGCACCAAATTCTGGTCCATCTATGGTTTGTGTAGTGGAGCCAGTTTCAGGCACAAGTAATACTGATAGCAAAAACTGGTCTTTTTATTCTTGGGGCTTAAATCAAAGTCAGAAATGAGGAAAACAATTTTAGTCCATTCCACCTGTGTGTTCCTCTCCCTCTCAGCTCCTCATATTCCTTTTTAGGAAAAAGAGCTGCGTAATGCCAAAACAGGAGGTGGTATGATCCAGATGACATGAATATAATACCTGCCACAACAGAAATCCTCAGAAAAGTTTCATTCACGACATCCAACAGAGATGCCAAAAAAGCTTGCTGAAGAACCACTGTTATTTTCTTTCCTGGAAAGCTAGCAGTCTGTACAAGCAAAGTGACTGCACATTTTAAGCAGATTCAACATCCTTCTCAGGACTTTACTGCACTTAACCAACCAAAAAGTAAATAAACATAAATTCTGCCCTCGCCCATCTCTAGGGCACTTGCACTGAATTTAGTTAAGACAGAAAATGTGAAAATAGACAT
This sequence comes from Numida meleagris, assembly GCF_002078875.1. NCBI lineage: Eukaryota > Metazoa > Chordata > Aves > Galliformes > Numididae > Numida > Numida meleagris. The sequence continues at coordinate 49,630,260 of NC_034410.1, read as the reverse complement.
AGCTTTTGGCCCACCTACTCCATTGAAGATTTTGAGTACAGCATGCCTAGACAGACAAAAAAAAACTTTGTACCTCAAATAGAATTTTAAAAATTATGAAGTATTTTCCATATTTATTTCATCCTTTTTTAATTCCAATTTTTTTGTGCATGTTTTAAGAGTACACTTATCATGGTACTACATGCATATAATTTACAAACAAATATACACTGTGGGGGCCTGTTAAACTTTTTACTGATGGGGTGCACTATCAAAAAGTTTTAGAGACCACTGCTCTACAAGTTTTCTTATGTTTATCTGAGAACACTGTCACAACAAATTATTTTGATAAGATTAATGATATTGCTTTTCAAATGCTGTCTTGAGTAATTAGTATTTCCATCATTAACCTAAGACCTATGAAAACAACAACCAGTCAAGTCATGTCCCACTTCTTCTTCTGGGACTCCCCAAACCACAGAACAACCAACTCCCAGTTAACTGGTAAGTTACCATGAATAGCACGCACCGAGCCATATCACAACTTTACATAATGGGAAAGGGAAGGAAGAGGCTGGAGGTGACTCCTCAGGTGCTGTATGCTTATGCTGCCCCAGCTCTGGCTTCCAGAAGAATGGGTCCAGAGAAACGGCCCACATGAATGGACTGAAATGAGCCATAAAACAACTGTGCAACAAATCAAAATCTCATTCATTTTAAGTAATATCACTTCTAAGTGACCATACATGTGTTGTACTATGTTAATCAGTACTCAGGTTTGCCTGTGTGTACAGTTACAATTACTACCTTCATACCGGTGCTGACTTCAGCCTCCTGAATCCTTACTCAAAACTTCAGAGGATGAAATCACCAGCAAGGGAAATCCTAATGGGTCCAAGCAGGCCAAGATTTCACCTCGGGAGCTCCTGAACATCCCACTCACAAGGGGGAGAGGGGCTGGGAATACATTTTGTAGATACATTGAAGATACATTAAAAGAATGCCACTTAAGATAGCTTGCTGGTCAAAATATTTGCTAAATAACAGTGTGTGTGTTGTTTTAAGCAAGCTCCATTTTTTTTTTTTTAATTAAAAAAAGGATTTTTAATGCTTCAACAGTATATTACTAAATAAACTGACAAAACATCTCAGGACTAACATAAACGTGCAATTTTAATGCCTTCTAATCACACAAATCAGCACAAGATTTTTGTACTTGTGCATGACCTTCTTCAAATTATCCCTCCATTTTGGCTGAATCAGAATAAGCGTGGGCTATTTGATAAAAAACACTAAGTGTGTGAAATGAGGGGCCCTCATCGCTTCTGCCAGACTCCTCTTGACAGAATGATGATAGAAGCATCACATCCCTGGGAGAGTAAATGCAAACTGACAAGAGATGAGCCTTTAGATGTTGAATATAATCTTGAATTGTGCTTGAAGTGTCTTATTATCTTGTCTTTTGATGTCTGCAGGGGTGGCTCATTGTTAGAAAAAGGAAAGCCCTTGCACATCTTTGCCATCTTTAAAAATTGTTTGGCCTTTAACAACTGCTTTTCCAACTAATGTCCATTTCTCCTGACAATAAATATGGCAGGTCGTCAGCAAGTGACAAACAATTTACTTTACATGCCAGGCTTTTATGGTTTTTGAGAGCTCATGTGGAAGCATATTTTAAAAAGCAGGAGGAAATTAGTATCATTACAAATGTTAAGATGGCTGTGCGTATGCTTTCCTGTGTGGTTATTCATTACTACTACATTCTGCAGGTCCCACTTTAAAGTCTTGTCTTTCCTGCATTCAGACTGCTATTAAAGTTCTTTATTTATCATTGACTAAAAATAGTCAATGAAAAATAAAGAGCAAGAAGCAATTTTCTTCTGCTCTAAAAAAAGCACTATTATGGATACAGTACATGGGTAATGCATAAAATCATATTTATTAATCATAACAAATCAATATCAGTAGTGATATGGCACAGTTTACCTGTATTGAGGACCCTCACAATCACATCACCGTTTTTTCCACCTTCAACAGCTCGACTTTTTTTTTTAAACTTAAAAGTTTAATGACGAATCAGATCAATATGATTCCTTAGCAACTAAATCACAGGCGCACTAGTTTTTCCTGTCACAGCACCAGTTTTGCGAAAGCAGTCAAGTTCTTTTTTCAGGTCTCCGTCACTCTGAGAATCCATAAGAATTCTCAAATGGATCATAAACTGTTACAGGGTTCAGGTTATTGTATCATTATAAAAACGTATTGATACACTACAGATGACAAGACATGCAGCTCTCCTGCTAGTCTATTACAACCATCTGAATACCACAAGAAATACCAGATATAAACAAAATAAAACAGTCAGCAGTAAGCTGTCTTTTAAAGAATCTTATTTTTATATATATATATATATATTTAAACTGTCTTAAGCTGTTTCAGAATACAGCAGTTATTCAAGGCCGCAGAAAATACAAAAACAGAACAGATAATCAAAAATAAAAAAAAAAAAAACAGAAACCTGACCAGAGTCTGGAGATTTAATTCATGTTTTTATTTGTTTTTAATCACTGCAAGAAGGGGCCTGATTCTGCTCCTCCCCACAAGATGGATGCTTTGCTCTGAGTTCTCAGGCTGGTCACTGCCTGCACCCTGCTGTGGTGCAGGAAAGGCTCCAACTCGACACACTGAACGTCCAGGGTCACAAGCCGCAGTCCCAACAGACCTGAAGTTGCTCATCGCTGAGGACATCTCATCTGAGGAAGCCTTCATATCATTTTGTCCCTCTTTTATTCATGGCCTCATAAAAGCAAAGAGATGTGGGGGCTGGGGGAGAGCAAGCAGCACCAGCTGATTGAAAGATTTTTTTTTTTGTCAGCAACTGTTATGAGAAGGTTCACCCTGCTGTAGCCATGCACTTAAAGTAAGATGACTCGGAAAGCAATGCATCAAATCACAGCCACAGAGCCACACAAGAGTTCCCTTCACTCTCTTCATAAGAGAAAAATCAAATGACTTTTGCAGATGCTTATCTGGCTGGATATTATCATTACGTTTACTGTGCTTATGAGAATAAAGTATATTAAATTAGGAAATTAAAGTATAAAGAAATTAATTTTCTTTTTTTTCTTTTTTTCTTTCCTCCAGCTATAAATTTCACTTTTCTATTGGAGAGATTTGTGGTTTGCAGTCCCAAATATTTATGATATGAGGCAAGGAAGCATAAGAAAGGAGGAGAAATAGCAAGCCTGTACATTTACAGTCACCTTTGATCTCATATATATCTGCCCCACTGCTTATTTTTCTAGTCATGTTTTTATTTCAGTGGTAATTACCGTTTTTGGTCCATAATTAATTTTTAGAATCTAATTATGACAAACTGCACTACCAATCTTCTGAACGTTCCCTAAAAAAAAAACTTTTTTTCTTATCTGACAGATTTGCATAGCTTTCAGCATGGGCAAAAAAATGGCTGCTGCCCAGGGCAGGTCAGATGTCAGCCCTTCAGGACTACTGCCTGTTCTGCAATGCCAAACCAGCAGGCATGGAATTACAAAGCCTTCATGATATCAACATCTATGTGTATGATGGAAAGGAAGACCATGGTAACCCAGGACTGGCTAAATAAATCCTCCTTTGGAAAAGATGAAGACATCACAAAGTGGTCACTCCTTCTTTTCTGTAAGTTCAGCTGACATTAAGCTGGAACACAGGGGGATGCAGAGCCCTGTCTGAGTGCAGTAGGGGCTGCCCGTGGTTTGGCACAGGAGTATTAATGTAACAAACACCCCAATGCATCCCATGGCCTTCCTGCAAGCGTGCCGATGGGTGCCCACCCAAGACCTCTCAAAATCTAGCCTCATGTTTATTCAAATTGCTGAGCAAACATGACATCTTCAGACCACAAAAGTAAATCCCAATTATATGCAAAAGAAAATAGAAAAACTGCTCCATATTGTATTTGCTCAAAAGATTAGACTGAATTCAAATAATCTTTCTTCCTCTCCAGTTAATACTGTGCTACCTCAATAAATAATTACACATTCTTAATAGTTTAATGTATTAAAGTATGCCTTCAGGTATATTTACTGAAAAACAATTCTGGCATCTTGATTAAACAAGGGTTTTAGATCATCCTCCTCAAGTAACAAACCTTCCCCAAAGAATAAGCTTCAAGCAAAGCACAGAAGCCTAAAGAACCTAGAACTCAGCAGCAGAGAAGCAAAACACTTGAGCAGACCTTAATGACACATTCCTCGGCATAGCTATGTGCACTGTGCACATGTACGCAGGCACAAACAAGTGCAAAGGGAGAGGGGAAGAGTTGCAAAATTGAGGTGGAAGAAAGGAAAGAAGGCATTTTTGTTTCTACTGAACCTCTACAAGTCTTGGCGTTGATAGTGAGATTCTGTGTCCACTGCAGTCTCCTAGAGGACTTCCATTATCTTCTGCTGGAACAGAACTGACTGCTAATAATTCACTATTCAACAACTTGAAAGCAAGGCTTTAACAAGTGGCACTAGGTGAGATTGGACAACGAGCTAGAAAATTAAAAAGACTTCACACAATCACTAATGGTCAACCACCACCTGAACAGAAACACACACAGCTACTTCTTAAAGCCATTATTAAAGCACTTCAAAAAACTCCACAACAGTTTCCAAAGAACTAATACAATCATAAATTGCTGTAGTTTCTCACAGGAATATCTTCTCATTTGTTTAACACTCACATCTTCAGAGGAACATAAAATTCCTTTAAAACTGACTCTTTTATTGCAATAAAATAATTTACACCCCATTCCAGTCACATTGATAATTTTAATATTTAATCCTTTCTTTTTCTTTTTTAAAAATCTTTGTCACCACTTTCAGGTATTGTGACCGGGGTTTTTTGTTTGTTTGCTTTACTTTCTGAAATTAAAACAATGATTTATCTTTCTGAGAAGAAAGGACCTGATAAAAACAACACATTCCCCCAACGACTCCTTCTGTATATTCTGAAATAAAAACAGAAAAATCCGAACTGTCGTTAGGAATAGCCAAGCAGTAGCTCAGTGTTAACCATGTTTTAGAGAGTTGCCAGGGTATGGATTGAGCATCGATTTGGTAGATGTAGATATCCGTGGAATATCTACAGAATGAACCCAATTTCAGCCTCTCTGAAAACAGCAGGTTTTATTTAGCCAGATGGGCTGAGGTACTGTTCTTCTCTAGATGACCTCCGCTTTCAAAGTAAAAGGGCTCAGACCTGCTTTTGAGAGCATCAAAGCAATATCAAAACATAAAGCAGGACATGTCACAATACAAATCTCCTTTTGTTTCATACCAATATTGATTTTGATTCTTACACAGGGAAGAAAAATAAAGACTTTACATGAACAAACATCAAAGCATTTCCATTACAAAATAATATTCCTGTTGAAACTCACAAATTACGACACTTTTAATTTTATTCTGCTTTTGCCTCTCTTCATCATTAATTTTCTGATTTAGTTGTCATTTAATGTAGCTTCTGTCACCCAGCCCGTCAGAAACAATCTCTGTAACCAGCAAAATGTTATTTTGATAGTGCTAATAGTAGAACTAGCACTAATGGTAGTTGTATTAGAAGTCAAAAAATAAACCATTAGTGGAAATACACTGAATACACTGCTATATCAAATTAGAAAAAGCCATAATGCTGATCTTCCCATCCTCTGACCGTCTCTCCCCAGAAAGGGACCACAGGTGATGGATGTAACAGAAAGAAACAGCTTTGCAACAAAAAAGAAATAAAACAAAGAACCCACAAGTGTCAGAAAGAACAAAACCTAGGAAAACAACACAACAAGGAAAACCAAGTGCTACATAGGATATTAAAGAGAAAAATGATCCATAGGAGAATGGCAACTGTTACTATGAGCTTCCTACAGCTACCTCTGCCTTTGGATATTTTTAAAAAATTTATTAACCTGACAGCAGGAAACTTTATACAGCTTGCCCCCTGACAGTGTGCCAGCTTGGTATAAGCACTTGCTCTCTCTTTGTTTAGCATAAGGAAATCAAGAGAGGTGTTAAGTGGTGCCATGTGCACATTTGGGTAAATACACCTTCTTCTCTTGTCTGCCTCTTGTGCATATTTCCAAGAGAACTTGCTTCATCACACGGAGTCCAATAGAAACATCCAATTCTCTTTCCTTCTCTATTTTTTGCATTTGCTTCTTTTTTAATGTGCAAGTGTCTGATCTATTATTAATCTCAAAACACAAACCTGCAAGGATCTCAATCAAAGAAAGTAACAGTTCTTTCACAAATTACCTGTTTACTGCCTGGTAGCCAGCAAGCTCCCCTTTGAAACCGCCAGCCATTTATGTTGCTTTTAAACAAGTTTGTTTCTTGATGTTATTTTTATAGCTTCAAAGACAGGGGAAGAAAGATTAACTAATTAAAAATGAACTGTTTGTCATTCAGTCATACAAATTGCATACTCAGATTTCATTTCTTCTCCTTCCCGCACTAATGCTAGTTATTCTGTATATAAATGCAGATAATAAGACTTCAAGCCTCATTTAAGAAATGCATAATGTACACATAGTTAAAAAAAATAGCAAAGAAGTAATTAGAAATTCATGAGAAAAAAAACCAGAATTATCTAAAAAAAAACATTACATTCTCCACACTCAAAATAGTTGTGTGGTTTGGTTTTTTTTTTTTTTAACTTTTTGTTATTTTTTTTTTGTTTTTAAATAGGTTCCCTTTGTTACAGTTGAGGTGCAGTAATGGCTGGTGTATTTCCATAAAAGCAAGGGAATTTACAAGTAATATTTGCTCTTCACCAGCCCAGTTTTGCTTACGCTGATGGGTAAAGGGTGCAGGTACGCTCGTATCAGCAGCAGCAGCACATGGGCACAATAGGAGCCCTGAGTAAGTGATGGATTTTCTGTCTTACCACCGCATCTTCCTTTATGTTTCAATAGTCACAACATCTTCTTAGGCTCTAATGGGCATCTGCTGCCTGCTCACCAGTGCATCCCCCCCAGCTTTGGTAAGAACTACACCAAGTCAGACAATAACATAAGTCAGTGGAGCTATTCAAGCCCCTAACTGTTCACAAACTTCTATTTTTAAATGTTGACATCAAACATATCCTTCAGAAATAACATAATCTATCCTATCATCAAATTTTCAGATACTTTGAAAACTTACAAGCCTGTATTGTGAGATGATATTCTACACATGCCATCCATTAACACTCCCCATTGTCACCATCTCTGGAATGAAACAGTGCTCCTAGTTCACAGATTACACGCTTTAATGAAGGTATCCCACATTCAGGCACTAGCAGGATTGGTCCCAGGGCCCTATCTGATTGCATGGGTAACTGATAACTCCTCACAGCAAAGCATCCACAATGCGGAAATTACTGTGGATTTGCTGAATAAAAGTATGTGAAGGGACAGGAGTCTTTTTATGTAAATTAAACATACCTCAAATGCTTGCTGTGCCTACAAGAAGGCCTTAGTTTTAATACTGAAACAATCCAGGCTTTAAACTTCCCTCGAACAGAAATATATACTAGAGCCTTAAAAGGCAGCAAGAATGAACATACTGCTTGCTTTCCCTGAATTTACCAAATCTCATCAAAACATTTCTGATGGGCCAACACCTTGCAGGCCCTTAAAATACGAGAGTATAACCAAAACAGAGAATCATCCTTAAATGCAGTGATGAAAGGACAGCTCCTTATCTGTGGGCCTTCCCCCACAGGCGAGCCGTGCTGCTAATGACAGTGATGCAAGCTTCTCTGAGCAGCCTGGCAGTGACCCCCTCTCTGACCCACCGAGCCATCGTCTCCAGAGGTGAAAAACAATTTAGCCTTCACCCTCTGTAACTGAAACAACGCCAGCGCCATAAATTCTAATCGAGGCAATTCTCATTTTAAAATGATACTGGATAGCATACGTTCCCTTAAAGAGCAATATGAGGGACCTGCTAGCAAAGCATCATGAACTAGAAAGAACTTCTGCCCTGTTCTGCTGCGGCATGCGTGTATATGCCTCTCTGGGAAGATGCTCGCAGGTCTGAGTGGTGGTAACAGTCCTGGGAAGGAAAACAAAATACCAAAGCCTGTTCAGGGTTTTGAAAACAAACCCTTGTTCACAGAAATGAGTGCAGACTCCTTTAACTTGCTGATCCCATTTGCTATTTCAAACATACACAGCATTATGAAAAAGTAGAACCACAGCCTTCGGTTCCAGCACAGGAAGCCTAAGATTTAATTTCAGTGGCACAGATCCTTGCCAGCAGAAAAAAAAAAGGTTAGTAAGCATTTCTTTCTTTTTTATTTTTCTGCTGTCCTGCAATCCTTAAGCAGGAAACATTTCTGCTTCACAAATATTGGCTGGGTCTTGCACTCACCATAATACCTACATTTTTAAAAAAAAAATTTGTAAGCTTTATGCATAGAACTACAGTCTTGATATAAAAATAAACCAACTTCTTATAATTTAGTAAAAATATCTTAGCCATCATCTAATTATGTCACAAATTACCATTGGTTAAGGATTCATTAATGATCTGATCCAGCCCCATAAAAGCCAACCTCAGCCCACAGGTGCTTTTCAAGCTTGGACGAATTTCCTGGGCTTTTTACTGTGCAGGGAATTTCACAAACAGCATAAGCCCAGTGTCTATACCAGCTTTTGAATCTCAACAATTATGATAATACACAGCTAAACATTGTTTTGTTCTTGATATATTCCAGACCTATACTTGATAACTTATTTTAAACTTCTTTAAAGACATTGTGTGAAAAAACACCTAATTTAGTACCAAATCCTAATGTAACCATGTAATCCTAATTCAAGCAAAGCTACTACTTAACATTAGAAAAAGCTTTTTCTAATGAGAACTGGGAAATTAGGCCTGCATGACTATTTTGAAGCATACTGCAGAGTAACACAAGTTGATCTGAAAATGACACTGCCAGGAATGTCAGCCAACCAACTTTAATTTCTATGTTGCTTAATTACTTAACATGACTAAAATGGAAGTTACTGCTTAACAAATATTTTAAACAATAAATGACAACCACAAGATCTCTTGTAAAGCAACTTTGCTTCTTGCAGCTCAGCAAAAGTGGGATTTCTAGAACTGCAACTCCAGACTGCAACTGCACAAACTCCAGACTTCAAAATGCTACTTCTGAGCTTACGTGTTTCAGAATATAGAGATTTCTCAACATTATGCACTTCAGAAAGCATTTGCCATTGTGCTTAACTCGCTTTTTCTTTCACATTATTTCAGTATCAGAAGTTTTTTTGCACGCAGGTACTAAGATGCAAAAAAACCCACTGATAAAAAAGCACAAGGTGAGCCTTACAGCTGCAACCCCTCCAGCTACAGGGCAGCCATTTCTTTTGGAAGTAAAACCAAGCAAAAACACCACAACAGAAAAAAAAAGCAAGCAAACAAGCAGCAAGCACAACCACACTAATCCCAACTGCTCCTGCCACCCCTCACAAGTAAACTGCATCAAGTGCCCCATTCACAGGCACCCACACACAGCTTCAGGTGGGAGCTACTCCAAACTGCCAAAAATTTCTCCCAGCTGGTACTGCTTAGACCCACAGAGCTGCAGCGTCCACCTTATCATTGGTACCAGAGCACCCACAAAAGAAACAAAAGTTTAATCCATATCTTTCCAAGTCAAACATAAGCATTGTAGCCCTGCCCTCTTCTCAGCTGGGGCAGGGACTGGGGTGTTAAGGAGGTGCCTTTTTCGGGCCGTGCGCTACCAAAACAAAAAATGAATATCCACTGTTTCTGTGGTACGCAGTGAAATACTGAAGCAATTAAGTGCAAGTTAAAGGACGTGGATTTTAGGAAAAGGTACAGGTAAGCAATGCGGGTCTCTGCAGAAATAAACCCTTCCGTCACAAGTAGGCTAAGCAGAATGTGTCCGATGAGAAAGAATAAAGCTCTTTGCACCTAATCATTCAATTCTGTTCATCTGTATGAAAATAAGACTTGTGAAATATTGCTAACATCGACAAAACATAAGACACACAACTGCTGGTCATTCTTTTCCACTAAATCAGTGCATGATATTCACCATTTTTTCAAAAAACGTGAAAGCGACAGTGTAGGAAAACTTTGTTCTTTTATGGACCCATCTCCTCCCTTTGACCTTCCAAAATGCTTCTCCCTCTCTTGCTTAATAGATTTGGGCAAATTTTCACACAGAATTTATTACATGCTATATAATACAACGAAATTTTTTTCTTTCATCACATAGAAGAAAGAGGAAGAAAATGCCAATCTTTATGCCATCATATGTTGAACAAGTCCACAAATAATGTAATTACAGAGACTGCAAATAAAGCCCCAAAGTATGCATTCCTAACATGCTATTCATAACATTAAACAAAGAGAAACAGATACAGAACAATCCTCCATATTCATGAATCAAAGGTTTAAACAAAAGTACATTTTAAATATTTACTGCAAATATATCTTAAAGGCACACATCCATGACATAAAGGCTAACTATCTATTTTGAATAAATTTGCTTAATTTCATCCTTCAATGTATCAAAATAGCCCCATTTTCCTTTCCTTTCTGTCCTCAAAGTTACAAAAATTAACTGGTAAGAGCTGCTGCTACAACATCTGTAGTATCTGTTGTAATTGTCACAGAACCCAGATAAGCAGTACATAAGTTTGTACTGAGGCAGTCGAACTACCTCACCTACTTTTTTTTTTTTTTTTTTAACTAAGGAGCATCATTTTAGCAGTATAAATACCAGGCTGGCAAACATACTTGCTGAAACGAACAGCACAATATACTAATTTGTAGTTTTTCCATCACTGCTTTTAGGTACACAAATTACATTTACAATTCAGGAGATCAAATATTGTTGCACGTCATTCCTATAATCTCACACAGCAACTCTAATGAAAGTACGTGTGTATATTTCATTACCACTGTTGAGCATCCAAATGACAATGGCTCAAAAAACAGCCCGCCTTTTATCACAAGACTCGCCTGGTCTAAAAGCAGACATTTCAGTACTCTCAAATTAAAAGTCCATTTTTCTTTTTTATATACCTTGCTATATTTAACAGATGCACCCTGTACACTTGATCAGATAAAATATATAAACACAATAGAACATATTTATACCAATATATATGCAAGTAACAGCCTTCTGTATTTTAGACATCAGAATTACTTCCTGGATGAAATGGACTAAAACAATTGTTACGTGGTGTGTGAATATACAAACTGATAACGGAAATTATGTTTTCCATGGAAACAAAGATTACTAAGGGGGCACTTAAACATGGATGTGATATTCAGTAATGGTCATTACTGCCATTTAGAAATTAAATTTTAGGTTTATTGTTACTATTTTCCCTTATCTGTAGCAAAGTTACTGAGTAAAACATTTTTGTGCTATTTCATCTAGTAAGGGGTGAGGAATATTTTTAAAGAAAATCACACGTATTCTTTTGTTTATAAAATCTTGCAGCTCTTACTGTAGCTGGAATACTGAAATGTGAACACCACTACAGATTTTCTTACAGGTTATGAAATCAAAACTCGAATCTTAGAAAATGGGCTCTCCTGCCTTAAAACTGCATTCTCATTAAACAAGATCTTTCTCCCTTCAACTTCCACCTATAGGATCATGGAAAAACTAAGGAAATGCTCTGCTTCTATTAAGGTTTCTCTTAAGTCCCAAACGGAAATAATTAAAAGGAACTCCTCCAAGAGAGCAGTCACTCTAAACCCAAAATGTCACTATGTACCGTGGAGTACTGCTCCAGCTCAGACATCTATCAACACCTATCACTCAAGCACGCGCCTCAACAACTCTGCTCCCTTTCCTGATTAGAGATCAGAGTTGCCTGAGTTGGCTTACAGGGTGTCATCCGTTTGAATGACAGATGTCTGTGTTGGAGTGTCACTCTTACTGCTTTTGTTTTGATGAGGAAAGGTTACGCTTTCATCTGGCATAATTTAGGCTATTTAAAAATTAAACAGTTTTTTTTTTCCTGGCATACACTTTAGAAGAAATATTTTATTTCTAATTTAAAATTTAAAAACATCAGCTCCACGTGCACTCCACTTGGCAGCCTTTGTTTACTCAGTATAGAGTGTTCGCAGTGGGACTGTCTCAGCTCTCCTCACACAGCTTTATCTTTACCATTTAAAATGGTAGTTCCTCAGTTTAGCCCAGTCACAGAAAGGGCTGATAGCATATCAGGCACTCACATCAGCACTTAATGCCATAAATGTTAACGAACTACTCCAAGAAAAAGGATTCCCCTTCCATTTTTAACATTAGAGACCTTGGAGCAAAATAAGAATGTAAAATGAGCGCAACTTGCATAAAATAAGTTCATTGTTGACAAAAGTTTTCAGGACGTGACACTGTCACTGCAGTAGCCACGCGCAGTGGGAGCAGAGGTCTGATTGCCTGCACGCTCTGAGCTACTCCTTGGTACTTACAAGATAACTGAGTGAACAAAAAAAAAAGAAAGAAAGAAAAAAAAAAAAGAACGGGGGGGAGATTGCTCTTCCGGACAACATGGTAGCAGTGAAATGAAATACCTAGACAGACTTACCGAAGAGCTTGCTGGGAGTGTCCTCGCTGTCATTTGATTCCACAGGCGCAAGCAGGGGCTCATTCAGCTCGTTGTCTGAAGTAGCTGCCTTGTCCTCACCTCTCAACTCTGCATTCATTTCACTCCGCAGTGACAGCAAGGGCTTACTGACTTGTCCAGCTATCATTGGATCCTAGGATGGGGGAAAAAAAGAGTGAGGGAAAAAAAAAGTGGCAGCTTTGGTGTGCGTATAGTCTCTCTTCCACTCCCTCTCCCTCACACACACACATACACTCTCTCTCTCTCTCTCTCTCTCTCTCTTATCTCTGGCTGCTCCTGCTGTTATTGCTGGCTGCAGTCAAGTGAAGAGCTATTACAGATCCAATGAGTTTTCCATTACTCCCCACCCTATTAAAGCTCAACTAGCATGTGAGAGATTCAGGATGCTTTGGAGAAAAACTTCTATGAAAGCAACATAACCAACACAGCTTTAATTGTGGGATGTGCTTTTTGTGTGTGTATGTTTTTACACCTCGCTCTGTCCTTAACGTAGTAAGAAACGAAATTCCTGTATGCTCCAACGGCACCGAAGAGGAGCGCCCTGCGAGCACTCCCCGGTGATTTAAAGAGGCATCCTCTGCCGTGCAACATTAACAAATTCAAACACACACCATCTCTCTGCCAGTGTTTCTATGAAAATACACAGCAACAAATAGCCATTTCAGCATGCACACTCAACAGAGACACAGATTTCTTCCAACGGTTCTCGCCTCTGGGATGCTATGCCTCAGAAGTCTGTAAGCACACACAAACACATATTTTTGGTTTTAAAATTAAAAACACAGAAACATTTTTTTTTAAAGATAAAATGAGGGAAGATACTTACACAAACAGTTTGCAATTATTGCCGTGCTTGGGACATTACAGCCCCATAAAACCTTACATCTATGTATTTAAATTGTTTCCTGACGAATTGGATCTGTTTTATCTTCTGCTCACTGAGGACATTTGGGGTCAGGCATTATTTCCGAGCACGCTCTATTATCCCATTTGCAAACTAACAGGTATAATACCATGACAGCAGGGAAACCAGAGTCAAAAAACTGAAAAAAAGAAAGGAACAAGTGACCTTGTTGCGCTCCCTGGCAGCTATTTATTGCAAAGTTCATGCCTAAATGGTTCTTATGCAGAGAACAGGTGACCAGCGAGCAAGTAGGTTGGTTAGCATGTTCCCTCTGTCCCGTCATCACATTGGTCGATGTTTGCCTATGGGTTTTTTAATGTATTCATGTCTGAAAAGTGAATTTGATATGACACATGATAATCTATGAAAATGTTAATCAATACAAATAGTTTAAGCTGTCATCAAATGCACTTCTTTAGTCAATACTCATATTGCTGAAAACAATGTCACTGTCACCAGCGCTTAATTTGCACAGCACTTAAATATTGGACTCTGTGCATCAATGCACTCCTCTTCAAATACTGTAGGTAAACACATTTTCTCCCTATTTAAGGCTGAAGCACTCAGCACACATTTAGCTGAGCCGAATCCTCCCTTTTGAATACCTTGATAGGTCCACTGGAGGGCAAAATTAATACTTAATTGAATCTCACAGTCATCAAAATAATCAATACTTTTTTATTATTTATTCTTTACAGTCTGTTGACTGTTTCAAACCTCTGAGGGAATGGTGGAAAGGATTCATGGCTTTGAAACACTGTCATTTAACAAGGTAATTTTCAGTGGGGCATTAGGGGTTGTGAAACATATAATAAAACAAAAATGGTGGCTTATAATAGGAAGAAAGAAAAGAATTATATTTCTGCCATCTAACAAAACAGGATAAATAAAAAAGCAAGTGCAGGGAGAGGGAGAAAGGAGGGGGGAGAGGGAGAGAAAGACTGGCTTTTGAAGGGTTTTATCATATCAAGAGCAGAGCTGAGCTTTCATAATGCTGACATTTCTCATCCTGACAATCCTAAACAAGTGGAAAGGATGAGATCGCAGATATCATCTTTCATCACATTCCCCAGCTTAAGAACCAACATGACAGCTTCTCTCCCCTTTACACTGTTAATTACTAAATAAAATACTGCTCTCTGTCAGCATTAGATTATTGCAGATAGCAGCCACAAACATTACTCCATTGTTTTGTTTTGCTTTTTTTTTAAAAACCAATGATACCTACCTTGAACTCTTCAGAAAATAAATTGGGCTTGTGTCTACATATTGTAAATATATGAAACATAATCAATTTAATCAATGCGGTCAATCCATGTTATTGTCAGCCTAAATTGCTGGTGATTTATTAACATTTCATTTACTGTATTTATTAGCCAGCAACAATCTGAACATTTCTTAGATGATTCTGGGGAGGAAAGAAGAGTTAACGGATTTCTTTTACAAATACTGTAAAAGCCCCTCTGACTGCTTTCCCTCATATTCTTAGTAAATTATGGACGAAGTCATTTAATGAAGCATGTGTTTTTTTTTTTCCCCTGTTGTTTTCATATGCTATATAATACATTTTTGCAGATTTTTCAGCTAAAGGTCACTGCGAACACAATATTATTTCAAAGTCTGGGCTGGTGCTCTTGGTTCCAGTCATCCAAAATGAATAGCAAGCATGGTTCCATAGCAAATGTGAATCAGGAGAAAATTTGACCCCTTTCATTGAAGTATTCTGGGGAAGGAACTGTTCACAAACTTACACCACTAATCTGAGGAATAACAGCAATTTAATGGAGGATGCTGCATCAGTAGGACTCTAGATTAAATACTTAGCTGCCAAATTTTGAAGTTGAATACATGAGAAATGGGAGGAAGAGTAATGCAGGAAATGTGACAACACTGGGAGAAACTTCACCCCTTAGATATTAGTGAATTCTCAGCAACAGGGCCAGGATTCTACCTGTTATGTACATCAACAATATGACCTCATCTGGAATACTTTGCTCATTTCTGGTTAGCCCTGCTAAGAAAGATACATCAGAAATATGTGCAGTAAGAATGATAAAAAGATTGAAAGGATTGGGAACATCTATCTGACAAAAGTGAGTAAGAACAAGCACGATCAAAGTATACAAAATAACAAACAGTGCTGAGAAAATGTAGATTGGGAACTATTCACCCTGTCTCATCTGAAAAGAAAAAAAAGGCTTCCTTCCAAATGGACAAATAAGAATAATCTAAAGCCTTGGAACTCACTGCTGCAGGATATTGCTAAGACCTGCTTGACAATCTCCTAACAGTGAATTTAAAGCAGCTTTACAGACACTGAGCAAAGGACAGTAAAAACTGGTGTGTGAACTGCTGCCCCAACACAGACTGTAGCACTGCCCATAGTTAACTGCCAGAGTAGCTCCATTTCAGATGGGGAATGACTGACGGCCTCCTCTGCAAGCAGACAGACTGCATACTCTCTACATTTCTAGTTACGTGAGGACTAAATAAATCATTAAAATCATGGGTTCATAGAAAGCGTTTCCTTCAGAAACATGCTTGGGCATTTTTAGTCCAGGTTCTCTCAGGGCCTTCGAAAGAACTTGTTGTTACACATCTGTCAGAGCACTCAGCTGCAGGCCCAGCACTTTCCCCTCCTCCTTGAGGAGGATGAGCCAAGGCCAAGAATGGCATGTGCATTTTTTGCATATAATCCCATCAGAATCTGCTCTCATCCCTGCCTGGATGTCTGTGGATTTGATATTTTGGAAAGTGAAAAAGATCAGGTTGTACTTCACAGTGCAACACAGCAATTTCTATTAATCAACATCCATGCAAAAGTTGTAGCTTTTCATACACAAAATCAGGAGTTTAAGAATGCATAAAAACCAGCAAGATGAACTTTGTGAAAAGGGTTTATCTGCTTTAAGTTGAAGGCAAGGGTATGTAAAAGCGATATATTTCAGATGGCATTATGTCGACAAAAGAAAAGTTCTCATTCTAGGAAAACTAAGGAATTATGATCCCCCTATTCAAAATATAGCTGTAAACATCACACATGTAGCAACAAATTTTACATGGATCTCTTGCAGGTACTCATATAACTTGTCATCCATTTCTTGTCCATCTCACACCGATATTACCAGGCTTGCCTGTTTTCCAAGCGCTTCTGCTGACAGCTCTGTGCAGCACGGGGTCCTCCCTGCTGCGTCTCTCCCTGAAGGGCAGTTTGCACCTGCTGGAATTCAGCTGCTGCACCTCTGCTCGGCTCTCCCTCTCCCAGGTTTCACCAAGCTGCCAGGCTTCATTTGCCAGGAAAAATCAGGAGGATTTGCAAATGCAAATTGCAACTCTGCTCACCCACCCTCTTGTAAAAGCCCAAACCTTTTCGTTCATCTCTGCAGCACCATACAAAAAACATAGAACATTTAGCACTGTGTTAAAAGCTTTGCCCCTGCACTTTAAGGATAAAGGTGCAGTTTCTAAGCAAAACTATTTAGTAATCAAAGACAGCTTTTACAGGGAACTATATGGTTTTGTGTGAAACATGCCCTAGGCAGAGATCTAAAAATGGGACTACAAACTACTTTTATCCTTAATGTAGGATTTGCGTGATGATGGGCTTTATAAAGGCTCCATGCACTGCTTTAGCCATTGGGCTAAATATTGTAGTCACTGCACCACAAACATTCCCAGTTTAATTTTTTTTTTTTATATAAAAAAAGAGAAAGAAAGATCCTTTGTTTTGCTTTCTTATTTCACCCTTAGTTTGAAATTATTTCATTTCTCTGGCTTAAACATATTTTAATTTTCTGACACCCATCCCAACACCAATAATATGAAATGAATCTTGCCCTCCTCTAGGATTCTAATCATGCAGAGAATTCTGTTAGGGACATACAGATGCTGTATGTTTGAACAATCGCTCCAATTATGTTACCAGTAGACAGAAAAAGTATATACGCTATTCAGACATTCTAATGACTACACCAAAAATTTTCAAGTTTTAGAGTTGTTTATTTTTAATCAAGACAGACTACCATCATAACCTTGGGTAAAGCAATTTTAAGGGATAACTTAGAGCTTTCAAGTGAGGAATACGTTTAAAATCTCTACTGGGAAAGGATTGATTTTATTTGTGTCAAATACTAGTGAAATTTAGGATTGCGTTCTGCCTTGCTCCTCTTAGGACCTAGTCCTTCTTCATCTGTCTTATTGCTTCTAGAGACATTCAAATTTTTTCATCAACAAATATTTCTAGTGGGCAACTTTGATACTTTCATCTTTAAACATTGCTTTATCTATTGCCACCGGTGCACCAGTATTTCCATCCCAATCTGTAGATAGGGTGGTTTATGAACCTACTTTGAATCAGAATTCAGACCCCTGCCAGCCTCTGACCATTGCTACCTGCTGACTGTCATTTCTCCAGAAAAGTTAGAGAAAATGTTCTCCTTGTCTTCCCAGCCACCTGCACCACTATCCTTAAATGGATGTTTCTATAATGAAAATAAACAAGACTGCTGATATGTGATCATTGATCTCCCTTCACTGCTTTGACCGTGTACTTGCATTTACTGCATTACATATTTACTTATATTACCTATATCACTCATATTTAACTTACTAAAACGTTCAGTTTTGCCTGTCCTTCCTCTTACAGCAAGAAGCTAATACATCCCCAGCTCTTCTCACTCAATATAAATATTATCACAGGAAACAATCTCCACTTTTCTTTGGCTAGAACTGTATTTATCTCCTCATGAAAGTCTCTGTAGTGGAAAAGATAGTTCTATTCTGCTCCCTTTTCTCAATGCTAGTTTGACTTTAGAAATCGTATTTCTCCAGTGATATTCATCTTCAAACCTAATAGCTAGATTGCAGTTAAAAAGAAGTATTCTCTTGTTAAAAATGATGTTGTAAAAGAAGTAACCACGGCCCAATCATACACATATTAATAATTCCACACTTTATGTAACAATTTAATTTGGAAAGTTAGGGAGACTAACGTTACCCACAGCGTGTTCTTTCACTTATATGTTCTTTTCAGGTTAGTCAGAGATGGCCTCCTTCTTTTATTTTCTTAATTTTATTTCCTCTGAAAGTCGAAAAGGTTAGTGCTGCTTAATATAACAGCTTCTGACAGAAATTGTGTTTTTCTGAATATCACGAAGGTTTTAATTGTAGGTTTAGGAATCTTTTTTTAAAAGTCATGTTGTTGATGTTCTATTTTGTGTGTGTGTGTGTGTGGTTTTTTTTTTTTTGAAAAACTACACTCACATGACAATGTCCCTTGAATAGCTATGTCCTGAAATTTGAGTATAACTTCAACATGGTTTTAAGTCAAGCAAAAATTCCTCACTAGACATACCTTTGTACTGAACCACTTATTTTCCTTAATGAAAAAGTTTCCCATGTTTCTTGTATCTATTAGCAGTAAACCAAAATATTCACAAGAAAGTCCTCACCAATGTGCTGGTAGGGTTGCTCTGCAGCACTCTAATGGGAGGCTTCAGCATGAAAATATAAATTTGACAAACTCACAGTAATAAATGACTATGTCACAACTTTAGTTCATCGGCTTTATTGCTATAAACATAGCCCCAGTAGCTTCACACAGCAAGTCACGCTGCTACACTTTAAACATGGAAGAAGGGTAAAGGATTTTGGTTTTACCAGATACAACATGAGAAGCAACTATTTCACCTGCAACTGTGGTCATAAAAAAAAAAAAAAAAGAAAAAGAAAACCATTGCTGGCATGAAACTAAAGCACAGAAGTTTTACTCTACTTTGCTTTAGAGTAAGTGAACTTAACACTTCTGATCCAATTATTAAGCTGATTTAACAATCATTTGCTCCTCCTGTGGCAAAACATTTCATCTTCAAAGTTTTCTACCATGTACAGAGTGAAGCTACATAAGTGTCATCTATTAATTCTAGGATAACCAGAGTCCATTCAGGCCTTTGCCAGAATACAATGATCTTCATTTTAAATGACATGCTACTTACTGGAAAGTAGCTTGTTCATCAGTAGATATGTTGTAGAAGTTTGTATGCATCCACCGGTAAAGAGACAGAAGCACTACTATTCTGAGAGGCTACCATCTTCCTCCAAACACAATAAATGATAGCACGCAGCCAAGAGAAATAAGTCTTGAAATGGTGAGATAAAGCAGTCTTCTAGCTCAAGGCTGTTTTAGCCATACCAAAGCAGAAAATTTTTTGAGATATCAGATCAGGCCCTGTAGATCATGGCAGGACAAAGATGGAACAATATGGAGGAAGGAGCCCTCAATAAACTTTCCCATACTATTACTTTTCCGCCATCTGATCTCCTAAAGGAGTTGATCATAGAGGAAAGCAGTTAAATTCAGACTTAAAAAAAAGGTCCAATCAGTAAGCAAGTTTCGTTACAGTGGATCGTTCCCACTGCTGTCAGCTCTATTCAGCAAGGAGCTATGCCAAACATAAGGAGCCATCCAGAAAATTGTAAATCTATAAGAATACCTAGGATTTTCTAAAATTTGTACGTAGTGATGCCAGCTTACCAAAAAACTTGAAAAAATTTCCATTAGAAAACAGAAGATGCTGTCTTCCATTATAAATAAATGCATTACAAATTTTCTGCAAGTGCCATTCTACTTTAATATAAGAAACATACTGTAGCTGTTTAGAGGATCTTTCACATCAAAATGAAAACTTCTTATTTGTCTTGAAAAATATTCCACATTAGGTCGTTTTAGTCTCCACTGTGACCACATACATCACAATTCTCCTTGCCAAATTATCTTCACACAAGTGCTCATTTACTAGCCTGCCAGTTTGATAACCTGTTGTTGCTAATATTAACACATTTTCAATTTTGAGAGGACCTTAAACACAAGGCTTTTTTGAAGCTCACCCTCTCTCCAGCCAATCCAATGACTTATTTGAAAGACCCATACAACAACTATACCATTCCGTCATCAAAATAATCCTTCTGCTCTCCACAAGTAAGAAAAAGGCTGTGTATGGCCCCTGGAACTAAGAAATGCAGTAAGATACCTCATGGGATGCTGGTAGTTCTGTGTTACTTGTAGTTTGTTTGTTTTGGTTTTGTTCTTTAAGTAAAAGATTGCTTCCAAGGACTGCTACCACAAAGCATTCAAGTGATATGAATTTGGTCTAATCAGAATTTTAAAACAATATTATATATGGTTTTTCTACAATTTGTGGGGGCTGCTCTGGAAGTAATGCCTCTGATTTTTTAAGTTGGACCACAGCATCAGAGGTGGATGTTGATCATGTGGCAGAAGAGGTCAAGCCTTCCCACCAATATTCCATTACATTTTGTTACCATGAGAAAGATGGAAGCAGAGGGGCAGTCTCACATGGAAGCACACATGAAGTAAAGGTATGGAACTGGATTTCTCCATGAGGAAAAAATGCACAACTGACATTCATTAACACTTGCTGAATGTTTCTGGAAACTAAACAGTGGATGTGAGCACAGTGAGGTGGTGGGTGGTATGTTTCAGCAGCAGAGACTGTGGATGACCTCTGCTGGTGCATATTTCTATGAGTGGTGCATCCAGGCTCTTGTTCATTGCTGGTGAAAATGCAGAACTAATAGTGGTGACTAAGTTAAAAAATAGTTTTTTAAAGCAAATTCTTAGCTATCTCAAATGGTGTTAATATGCTCTTTGTATCTGTTCTAGTTTCCATAGAAATAAATAGGAGGCATTACTTCCTGAGCGACCTATGTGATTTGCCAGGTTTTGTCTATGTCTGTGCACATCAGAAAGAGTTTTGGGGGAGAATAAATACCAGATCCAGAATTCAGCTAAAATTATTTTTAGAAACTAGCACACCTATAACCACATCAAAACTTAAAAGTAACTTTTGAATGTTGATCACATATGAAAAACTTGACTAGGCAGTTTAAAAGGGACTCAGCACCTGAAGGAGACTCTTGTTAGCTAAAGGAAAAATGTTTTACCTCACATTTCTGGATTTACAAATTGTAAAACAAAGAAAACAGTAACTTGAATGTAAAAAAAAAAAAAAAAATCACAGCATGGGTTAAACAGTGACTCAACTCAGCAGTTAATTCAACCTCTTATAGACTATGTAGGAAAACCCAAATCAAGTTCCATCTGCAGGTGATCACAGACCTGGCCATATCAATAAAGTAACTTTGTTTTGAGATGGGTCTCGTCTCTCACCCAGAATTCCATGAAAGACACACAAAGCAACACTCTCAAAAGAAAATTTGTTGAAACATGAACATATCGGTTTTAGCGCAACGAAGCAAACTTTCCTAATGAAGTTTTTTTGCTGAAGATTGTTAAAGTGCTTCAAATTCCAGTTTCATCCAACTCTACATTCGAATGCAACTTACAATCTCTAACACAATACACAGTCACAACCCAGAGCAGTTTGGGAACTGGGCACATATTTTTCGATTACCTTTCAAAATCCTTTGGAAATAAGGGTACCATAAACAACCATAATATATATCAGGCAGGTCAGATTTTGACCAGAATGCCACATCCAAAATTTCTAGGATACCTCCATTTAAGTCTTACTTTTTTTTTTTTTTTGCCAACGTGAGGCCAGTGAGGAGGCCTGCCTTGAATTCTTCTTCCTGGACAATACTGAAGGCTTCCAAAATCCAAATCCAAACCTAGGACAGCTCCACCATTTTTTTATATGTTATGTAATAAATGAGGTTGTCAGCTGTTAGGTATGCTCTTGTTCTGCTTCATCCTACTTGCCTTAATACAGCACACTTGAATTCTAGAGACAAAGATGAGAAATGACTTCTCTTGTCCTACATCAATCAGAAACAGTGTAGGTAGCAGGACAAGGGAAGTGATGGTCCTTCTGTATACAGCCCTAGCGAGATCACACCTCAAATATTGAGTTCAGTTTTGAGTTCTCACTACAAGAAGGACATTGAGTTGCTCAGGCATGTGCAGAGAAGAGTAACAAAGCTAGAGAAAGGCCTAGAAGACAAGGTGAGGAGCAACTGAGGGACATGGGGCTGTTTAGTCTGGAGAAGAGTAGGCCAAGGGGAAAGAGACTTCAGTGCTTTCTATTTGTGAGAGAAGGTTGCCGTGGGGAGGGTGCCAGTCTCTTTTCTCAGGTGAAAAGTGATAGGATGAGAAAAAATGGCCTTACGTTGCATCAGGAAAGACTTCGGTTAGATGTTAAGGAGAATTTCTTTGTGGAAGGCATGGGCAAGTACTGGAACAGGCTGCCCAGGGAGGTCTTTAAGAGACACGTGGACATAGCAGTAAGGAACATGGCTTAGTGATGGGACTCAGTAGGTCAGGCTTATGGCTGGACTCAGTCTTGAAGATCTTTTTCAACCAAAATGATTCTGTGAATTTTACTGGTACTTAAATTTACTGCCCTCTATTTCCTTTCATCTTCCCTAATACACAATGCCCATCCACTGAAGAAACTGAAAGCCTCACAAAACAGTCTCTTTTTCCAGATACCAGAACATGCACTGCAATAAGATGTGCAGCTACCAGCTCAAGAGAAAGAATGTCAAACCACTCTTCCTACAGTTCTCCTACAATGAGCTTATTTTACAAGAAAACCTGCTGCTACAATATCTAAACATACTTAATAATGCCACAAATATCACAGATCAGTAATTTTAGGAGTTTTATTTTGTATTATTTTTGAGGCCTTTTGCACTGATAAATACGTGCAATTTTTCAATCATTACAGAATATATTTCAGAATACTCTTCTTCATATCAGGCCTTCATCGACACTTAAATACCACATAGTTCTTTTCACAGTGTAGATCTTATATATTAATTTCTAAATGAATATATTCCAACTTCAGTATGCCCTGAATTATCACATAGTTTCACAGTTCGGAAAAAATCTGCACAAGGACTTGGTTTTTTTTAAGTTGAAGCCCAAAGAATACCTCTCCTTTTGTCAATGACTTTAATCTGCTGGAAGCTGCAGGTATACTTAAAACACCCAATGTTTCATTCATTATGAAAGTGTAGGATATGTCACGCACCACATGTCATACCAGTAATATATGTTAGCCAAATAGGAGGATCACTTCAGAGCAGTGTAACAGCACTTCTCCTGTTTAACGTTTCACAATAGGAAAACAGCATACACCAATCATTTTAATCCAGTTACTATAATTGGTGCTATCAATAGACAATGAATGAACCATATCTCAGATCTGCTAGTACTTTCCTACATGGACAATTATATTCCTTATTAGAGATTGCCCGATTTTGTTTGTTTTGTTATCTTGGCTTTTTTGTTTTTTACAAGTTGCCATGCAGTTATTTGTCCTTAGTTTCCTTTTACTTTTTGAGCAAACTCCTTTTAAACAAACAATATTTTAGGGAAGACAACTTAATAGTGGTTAAATAAAAAAAAATTAAAAACAGCATGCAGCTACACCAATACTTCCTGTTCCTTGTCTTTGCTGTTTGCAAACTGGTGAACACTTTAGGATGCTCAATTTCACCCTTGAAGAGTAACTATCACCACTCCTTAGAGAGCATGGTCACAAATACCATCGATTCCTTCTGCTTCAAGAGCAGAAAAATGTTTTTATCATGTATATGTATGTACATAGAGATATGTAACAATTTTATATACACAAAACATATACACACATATATACACATACATTTATATGTACACACACACAGGATTGTATATAAACAGTCCTGATTCTCTTCCCAGTGAAGCCATTTGGATTGTAGCCATCTGCTTCAGCAAGAGCTAACAGACAATTCCCTGCCTGAAGAATCACTGAGATCTAGGCAAGGGCCCTGATCTTGTTGTCAGTGAAATCAATTACAAAACTTCCACAAGCAGTACTAAAAGTAGCTGAGTTGTTTCAAAAATGTACGTCAATGTAAGCAATCTTATAATATTACTGGTTGTAAGTTACTCTTCAACTTGCTGCAATCTTTCTGTATTACTTTTAAAAAGTAATAAATACACTTTTCAACATATTTTTTGAAAGACACTTATGAGAGACGCAGTATAATTTACGGAGGTTTTAGTGGGTTTTTTTTCACAATATAAAGGATTACAAAAAAAATGTACTAAACATTTACAAATAGGAACAACATTAGAAAGTGTGTTTGGAAACACAAGCATACCTAAAATAAAAATAGAAAGAGCCACTAATAGTTTCTGAGAGTTCAAAAAAGTTACAAGAATATAATGATAAAATGCAGAACAGATTTTATCTAAATCTTACATTGTTTT
Organism: Numida meleagris; assembly: GCF_002078875.1. Lineage (NCBI taxonomy): Eukaryota > Metazoa > Chordata > Aves > Galliformes > Numididae > Numida > Numida meleagris. Next base: position 49,605,492 of record NC_034410.1, on the reverse strand, counting down.
TTCACCATAAATTTTCTTCATACATCATTCAAATAGAAATGAATTTTATATGTGGTGCATATATGTTTGAAGAACTGCTTGGTTATATCTTTGCTTTTTACTTTTACAAAAAAATCTAATTCCTATGCCTATGTATATAATTAGTTTTGATTTCTTTTTCTTGTGCTTTTCTGGAGGTTTGGGTGGTTTCTTTTGTGTGTTTTTTGTTGTTGTTGTTGTTGTTCTAATTAGAAAGGTATGCATATTTACAGTTTTTAAACACAAAGGCAAAGAGTCACTTGAGTTTCTTCCAGCAAGCTTGAGCATAAGGGTACAGCTGTGAGAGCATATTAGCATTCAGACCACTTTCTTCCTCTCTGTTACCCGTCTTTAAATGACAAACAGCCTTTTCTTGGGTGAAAGTTTCCCACCAGGTGGTGAGAGTAGGAAGGCTAGCACCTCAGAGGCTCAGTTTTGCTACTAACCTTCTGTGCAGCTTCTGTCCAAATCACTCAATCTCTATTCTGTTGAACAGATTTGCAGAAGAGCAATGCAAAGCCATCCATTTTGACCATTAAGTGTTCCCGTGAAAATGTGTACAACGTGTACATTAATCTATCCTACACCTACACGCACCTAACCCCAGCCTATCACATAGCCTAAAGACTGAAGTCTTTACATTGCTGATCTGTTGATCTTGAAAGTAAAATCAAAGAGACTTAGGCAAGAATCAAGTAAATGTAGCTAATTTTGAGGTGCACAAAACAAATCATTTAAATCACACACTTTTTTTCCTTGTTTTCAGTTTGGACCAGATTTATATTCACAGCTTTGTATCATTCCCATTTCCTTTTACCCACATTTACTTCATCTATTTATTTTGTGGGTTATATAAATATTTCTCAGCACTATGGTATCTAAATGCTTAATTGCATCCTTTGATCTCTGTGTTTCCATGTGGCTAGTTAGTCCTCAAAATTCATGTGGCTGTTAAAATGTTCTCTTTGGCCATAAAATCAAGTTAGTGGGCAATTACTTCAATATGACACGTTATATAAACTTACCATATCTTGTCTTCACGTTAAACATTGTAAATCAATGAAATTATACTGTAGCCATTGACAACACACACAGTTTTGCCTGTTTGATATCCCATTACTGCAACAGCAGCCACAATAGTTTAGGAGAAAGTTCTTTCTTCCATAAGAACATGCTGTATGAAGGACATGTTAGTAGGGAGGATGATAATGCCACTTCAGTGACTATTACAAAGTATTTGCCAGTTTCCAAGAGAACATACAGTGGCTTATACAGAACTATTAGTAAAACATGCCAGCAGCTCCAGCACAGAATCAAATTGCTCACACAAACAATTGATTCATCCATGCAGTCAGAATAACAGAAGCATTAGACACTTACCTTGGGATCAACACAACTGGTATGGGATCACTTGTGTGTGCATATCCTAGCACAACACATCTTCCCCATAGAGTATACAAAAATAGCAAAAAACAGGAACTGTAATCTCCATATACGCAATATTATCTGTCCATTTCTAACAGATCTTCCCTCTTCTGCCTGTCTTTCTATTTCAAATCCTAACATACAGAGCTGAATTTCTGTTGAGCTCCAAACTACCTCATGTGGGAAGCAAACACTCACACGCCTTTAAGTCTGTTAACAGTACACTTCAAGAAAAAAAGTAGTTCTAGGTTTAAAGGACAACAAGGATTAAGTACAGAATATCACTTTCATTATATTCTAAAGCCAAGTGTTGTACAGAAAAGAAGTTAATAAAATAAGGAGAAAATCTAAATCCACAATGATTAAAAAAATGTTGGACTGCTTTCCAGTTTTCGAGGATAATACATTAAATGTGAAGAAGCATTGAACCTGGTTCCATATATCAGTTAAAGAAAAGCTAGTAAAGGGCTATGCTATAACCTACTTTATCAGCAACTCACAAGGGACTGGGGTGCATTAACATGAACTGCATGCTTAAGTAGCAATTTGCTGTACTTTACCACATCAAAATAAGCCATACATGGTAATATAAAGTTTTTACAAATGCAGAAATTTTACACAGCTATATACACAATACCTTACCCATTCATCGCTCCCCAGCCTGACTCCAGCACAGCAAACGAGAATAAGAAGTAACAGGAGGGAACTCACAATAAATTATTAGCCAGATCATTCAGATAAACAATTCACAACACAGACAATTGATCAAATTACTGAGTTTGTTTTCTGAACACTTCCAGCTGCAGGTTTCCACCAGTTTTTATTCTGTTTTTACAAACGTCAGAAAAGAATGAAAAGTGAATGGACACACAATGATGATGATAAATTCTTTAATTCTGCCTCTCTTCCTCTCAACAACAAAAACAGTTAAGGGAATGCTTTCAAAAATACCTGGCTAACAGAATCACAGAAGATCCTAGGCTGGAAGTGACCTTGAAATATCACCACGTCCAACCTTTCATGGGAAAAGGGAGTCTAGATGAGACTATCTAGAACTCTGTCCAGTTGCATTTTGAAAACCACATCCCTGAGGAAGTTGTTCCAGCAATTGAGACCAATGTGCAAAACAAAGATAAAACTGAGACGCAACAACACAAATGAACAGCACTGACACTGGACTTTGACCTTGTTTTCAGGGCTCTTATCACATAACCCCCCAACATACCCACCCTGTGCAGTCATACCATCTGTACTATCTCTTTCTCCTGGACAACTTGATGTGTGTACACATCTTTAAGGTTCTTCAATGAAAAGATGACAACATACTGAAAAAGCACTACAAGAAGCCCAAACAGATTTGTTAAATTTATTATGACAGAGGAACTGAACTGCTGTAATGAAAACAAAGACATGTTTATGCTGCAGTTAAATCATGGCTTTAAGATATGATAGTCATTTATCTATATATGAAGGGTATAAACTGGTTCTTCAAGCATGTAACCCAGCACTAAGTATACATACTGGAATCAATGGGAGCACTTATATGATCAGAGACCAGAGCCCAGCAGTTGAGGTAAATTGCTTAGAAGTTATCACAGAGCTAATTAGGAGGAAAAAAGATGAAAAAGTGACATCGCAACACATGCAATGAGCATTAAGAGTGGGGAAAAATAAAACAACAATCAGAAAAGCAAAGGCTTAGATTACAACCTTTTCCTGAAAAAGTAAGTAGAAAAAGCTTCAGTTGGAGATATTTATGTTCATATGGACAGAGAAACGCACAACACAAGTGCACAATCTTGCTCTGTTACTGGGTCTTTTAAGGGAAACCAAAGGTCTGTCACCTTGAACTGGCTGTTGGTAAAGGAACATTTTTTGCACTACTATCCACTTAAGCATTTTAAAACACAACACTGCACTGACAAAAATGCAAAAATGAGAGCATACAGTTTTATGTTTATTTCTAAAAGTCTTTCTCAAATTTGCAAGCAAACATTGGAAACCCTTCCTTTTAAATGATGCCTCTACAGACTCAGCCTAGGATCTCACTATCACAGTGGGTTCCCTCTGGCCTCATATACCATATTAACATCGTTAATAAATTATGACCTCTATAACACCTATTCTAATCCTATTGTCTTCACTAGGGTTCTGCAAATGTAATTTAGCACTTCATTTAAAGGCACTGAGATTGCAAAGGCAGTCTAGAAAGCAGAGCATAGTTTATAAGATCGCTGATCACCATGCACGGAAGACTATTTTAGTCTCCCAGTTGGTGTCACAGATACAACACTGGGAAAATCTGACTTTGCTTAGTATGGTCTGCATACACCTTTATAGCTTTCTTAAAAGTATCAGATCAGTGTAATGTGCATAGATGTTATCAAGAAAGCAATCTCACTTTGAGCATGATGCCTACACGATTTCACTGTGAAGTTCTGTTTTTGGCTCCCTATACTATTTCAAATCTCATTGATTTGTCTGGCAACATTTGTTTCCAAAAAATATAAAACTAAAAAGCCAGATATACTCTGAGGACCAAAGAGAAAAACTTACACTAAACTCTAAACTTGGTGAAAGTCAGTCAGACAATTCCTACTTGCAACACATGCGGAGGAGAAAGTACATGCTCTAAAGTTTTTCACTTATGACTAATGTGCCTCTAGTTTCTCATAGTTTAAGAAAGCTTATTATTAACCTGAAAATCTTCATACACTGCAAACATTTTAAAAATTAAAGTTTAAGTCTTCCAAAAAAAAGTCGTAAGTCAGTACAGCTAGTTTGCATGAAAGAAGTTCCTACTTAGTCAACAGTTTCTAGAGCACATACAGTAATTCATATCAAGTAGTATAATAACATTAAACCAAAAAAGCAGCCCCTCAGAATGCTCACCAGTTGTAATGAACAATTCAGATAGGGGAAGGGACAGCAAACCTTGAAAACATGGCAGCTCAAACAGTTTCCTGCAGATATTTGTCTGTGCATGGGGATTCCAGCCTTTGGGTTTTGCTCTCTGTGCCAAATTTTGAAAGACTGAGGCAAAGGCAAACCTCAGTAGATGCAAGAAAAAAAACAGCCAAGTTTATCAGGCAATGCTTCCTGAGAGAAAGCTGGAGGAATTCCCACCCATTCCCAGTGACCGTACTGCCATCAAGAGGTAGGCTGCAGCTCAGAGCGAGCCAAACCTTCCTGCATTGGCATGTAGCAAAGCCCTCCCTCCAGTTCACATGGTAGAGTCCGGTTCTCAGGAAGCTGCTCAAATGATAAGGCAGTTCAGTTCTGCAAGTTCTGGAGGTTTATCTACTGCTCATTCCATTGCAAAATATGGATGCGTTGCAGAATAGCCTCCAAGCAGGTTTTTCTAGTTTAATTTGTCAGGAGATCATTAACCAGATTCATTTTTCAGAAGGGCTAAATGCATGCAGAGAATTCTTTGTGAGGGGAATTACTGTTGATTTACAATAATAGCAGGATTTTTGGACAATAACCTGAAGAAATCTGGAGAGCTTACTGAGTCTAACCAAGAGAACTCATCAACGGAGAACTTGCTAAGATGTAGTACTGGCATTCACACATGTCCTTTCCAGGATCCTGTATCGAACGTTTCATCTTACAAGGGAAAAGCAAAAGGTGACAAACTTTACTTTTGCTTCCATCAATAGGTAGAAGGAATTCAGTTAAAATGTGAGAGATCATTTAGATCATACAAGGTGGCAGGAATATAGCAGGATAAGGAAAGTGGGCTGCCTATCAGGTGATGATCATGATAAAAAAAACTCACCTATAAAATACATTCAGTGGTTGCATCTGGCACTAGTAAGTGAGGGGTGGCTGAGCTTATTTATCTAAATGAATACAAGAACATTCTTACCTCTTGACCTAGACTGAGATTAAACTGTCATTGCAAAAAACATGTAGGGTTCAAATATGCAGTAAGGTATCTTATGGCTTAATATTAGAGACCAAAAAATGCAAAGTTATTTAAATATTTCCCTAGTTTTTAATAAAGAATTCTGCATGCTTTAGATGTTTGGAATTCTTAAAACTGAAATACTGAATTTAGGTTTAATTTAAAAGGTAACAGAGAAAGAAGATTTGTATGATTAAAGAAACAGCACAAATTACAGAGGCATTCCTGCTCTCTTCAGTAGATTAATTTAGAATCACCTTATTCAGTAGGATGAAGGCTTGACATGAAATACCTATACTACTATCAATAACTTATAAATTCATCATAATAGATATATCAATTTGCTTCAATAAAAATAGCAAAGAGCATCAAAATAATTACTTGGAATCCAAACAGAATTATACACTGTAAAGTCCTTTCCTCAGGAAAGAAATCTTTTGTCTCCATACTATCCACTGCCAATGCCACTGAACACTCTAGAGAGATGGGGAAAGAACTCACTCTGGATGAGGACAATCAATCAAAATCTTCTCTGGAACTAGAACTGCTGTTATAACAATCAATAAATGCTACTTGTTGATCTACAGCAGGAGTCTACTCAAATAAAATGTTACATCTGTGTGTATTAACCACGGTGTTTGTGTACGTGTTCATTTAAATATTAATTCTAAATAAACTTCAGAGGTTGTTTTTTATTAATGCATGCACATACGTATTCTAACATTGACCAAACCTTCCCTTGCTGTTCTATTGGCCTGAAACTCTTCAAGAGGAAAGAAGTCAAATATTAATGGAAAGGAGGATTTTCCTTGCAATAGCGTCAATAAATATGTCAGTTGTGGGAAAAAAAAAAAACAACAAGACAAAAATAGAAAGCTTATATCTCCAAAATAAAAGAAAAGAATGTTTGTGTCAAATCTACTGGAGAAATTGCCGTGAATGGTTCATCTCTGTGAAAATATGACCCTCATAATGCTGCTAAGATCAGCGAGACCTAGAATGTTATGTTGAGTAAGAGCTATTTACAGAAGTTAAAAATGTCTTTGGGAAGCTTTAATATACATGTCCATTTTTCCAGTATTTTAAAATAGGTAGGAGAGGGAAGTGTAGAAAATAATTAACCACCTTGAAAAACTATGTTAAAAACCAAAGTATATTAGTGTGAATGTTAAGGTAAAGTCCCTATAAATCACATTCAGTAATTCCATTGTGCAAAATTTTTAATTTGAAATCATCTGTTTCCTCAGTTTGGAATAATTTGTGCTTCTGTTCCCCATAGTTCATACGTATACACATTTAGCTTTCCTAAAACATTCGAAGTAAAAAATGCAACAAAATATACAATACCTTTTAAAACAGAATTAGAAAAACACATATTTGTTAGCCTTATATGCAAGGTCTGCTCAGGGAAGCATGCTCTAATCCAGCACCTAATTCTGCAGCATCCCTCACTCAAAGCACATAGTTGTCTCTGCTCAGGATTCTGCAGGAGAATAAGTCTCACCATAAATCTCAAAGAAGTTTTTCATGAGTGGAGACTTGGGATCTTGACCCTGCTGGGGTTGGTTGTAACTGCCAGCAGGTCTCTGGGGAGTTCAATACAGGCTGCATATGCTTAGCTCAAAGAAAGCATGTTAAAGGGCAGCAGTCATTACATCAACTGCAAAACACAAAACTTGACTCAACTCCTAGTTCACTCTTCAGTGAGAATCACGCTAGACCTGCTGCCCCCAAAAGACAGACAACTCAATAGCCAGTTAGAAATAAACAAAAAACTCCCCAAACGCTCAGAACATATTGGTTATTCAACAAATTGATACATGTTTAACTGAATTTGCATGTACCGTGGTTTATCATCTGCCTCTGTTTGCACCAGAATGTAAGGAAAGAAATACTGTTAACCAACTTGTGTGCAGAGAAGCGTTACAAGTGATGAGGTATTTTTCTCTTTTTCTGTAACCCCTCCTGATTTATTTTAGGTTTCACAGGAAGTCTGGTGGCACATTGTTTTATTCTTTGAGTTTTTATATAATCTACCTGCAATTGCTCATTCTTTCCATTATCTCTCAGAGACCTGCCTTACAATGGAACATGGTAACTGCAGAGGGCTTTCATTGCCAAAATCTTTATATGTGAGAGTCAACTAATATGTCCTTCTCT